>NW_005842599.1:985893-986801 GCF_000455745.1 Alligator sinensis | reverse complement strand
CTTGATGGGCAATTTCCTAGTTAATTAGAATGTACTAGCTAGCATCATATAGCAATGCAACTTTACATCATAGGGTAGTGACTTACTGGTCCAAATTTTCCTACATTACATGCAATTTTAATAAATAAGATGGTGACAGCTGTTTCCCTCATAAAAAGAACAAAAAGAGAAGAAAAATTACTAATATGAACTGGAATCTGGATGAACAATTACAGGGTCCACAGTCGGAGTTCACTGGTACTTTATAGCGAAAGGCAAATACCTCAGAACCTAACAAATTTGCTTTGGCCTTGCTCACTGTATGCAAAGGAAGAGTAGCAGGTGAGAGGAAAGAGGAAGTGGTGTGACTGTTTCTTGGTAACCACAGGATGTTGTACAGGTCAGTTGCATCTTAGGCGGGGGTTAGGTGCTGAAGTCAGCGGGTAAAGCGAAAATCACATAAGGCGAAAATCGGTGACTATATGCAGGGTGAGAGGTGGGGCAGAGCTTGAGTTTGCACGTGGTGCTGTACTTAGAGCTGTGCGGCTGGTGGCAGCAGCACAGCGCGGGGTGGTGGTGGGGATGGCTGCGTGCCACCTGGCCACCACCACGCTGCCACTGCTGCCCAGCGGCTGGCCACGCAGCTCTGGGCACGGCCCCATGGTGACAGCAGGAGGTTTTGGAGGCAGTGGCCGTCACCGCCAGAATGGGCCTTCAGGTAAGTGGCAGCGCTTCTCACTGGGATTGTAGAGAGGCAGCAGCAAGGCGCCAGACTTCCATGCGTAGACCCTGAGATGGTGCAGAGTCACTTGAAAGAACTGGATGCCTTTAAGTCGGCAGGCTCGGATGAGCTCCATCCGAGGGTGCTGAAGGCACTGGCCGACATCATTGCAGAGCCACTGGCGGGGAGAATTGTAAGGGCCTTGGGG
>NW_005842599.1:982000-984501 GCF_000455745.1 Alligator sinensis | reverse complement strand
CTCTTTCCTGCCTATGCAGGGGGTCGGACTCGATGATCTATTGAGGTCCCTTCCGACCCTAACATCTATGAATCTATGAAATAGAAGAGAGTAAAGAAGTTATTTGATTTAAACAGGCTGAGGCAAGGATTTTTTTTTTTTTTAATTTCAAGAATATTTTTATTGTTACTGGTATAAAATAGCAGGCTACAGATCTGTGGTACATGAGGGCAGAGTGACCAGGTCATAAGGACTTTAATATTGGTATTGTATTCTGATTTCTCCTGTTAACGTAGATGTAACTTTCATAACAAGAGAGTGCCATCTACTTAAGCCTAAATCCTATTTCACTTTATGCACCTAAATGGTATATACTTACATTCATAACTGCAGCTTTTGGCAGTGACATGCAGTATGGGAATCTCTCTCACCCTGTGGCAAAATAGGATTTTCTGTGCACATATCTGCCAGAGAAGTAGCTCTCCCAAATTTTAACTGCCTCTCCCACCCGCCAAGAAGGCTTAAACTTATATCTCCTGCTCCCCAGCAACGTGTTCTAAGAGCTAGGCCACAGGATAGGCATTGCCCAAGTTTTCCTCCTACCCTCCTCTTGAAGTTGGCCGTCTTGTCGAGCCAGGTACTCTTGCAACGCGTAGCGAAAGTCTGCCTCCTGACTCTGCTCCAGCTGAAAATGTTCATCTTCCCACAAAGCGGTGACATCCACCTCTTGTCCAGCCTCTTCTCCAGGGGTCCCTGGTTCCATCTCTACCACTAAACCCTCAACCTTCTCCTTCGACCTCGCCCTGTCTATCTCCCCCAACAGTTCAGGCCAGTCACAACCCAGTACTACTGGGTAGGGTAAACGTTCCACAACCCCGACTAGCATCTGCCGGGTTCTGTCGCCCACCTGCAGCCTGACCCTTACCCTGTCGACTCCGAGGGAGTCCCCACAACAACATTGCACCTGTACATGATCCACTATCTTCTTTCCTTTTGTCAGTAACACCTTGCTCTGCACCATGGTCTGTAACGAGCCTGAATCCAGCATAGCTTGTACTTTTTTGCCCTCCATTGTCACTTCGACCGTGACCACGGGTGGCTCATTTCCTACCTCAGGGCCACTCCTAGCTTCATAGCCACACATCCCCACCTGGATCGCCAGTCGTGTGTGGGTGCTTCCCATCGTTTTGGCTAACAGAGCCTGTTGTCTAGCGGCTTGTTCCCGTAGGCCTTGTACTGCTTGCTGTAGCAACACCACAACCTGTGGTTGAAACTCTGGATCTGGGCTAGGCATTCGCCCTTCCTTCTCTGTCTTTCTGGACCCAAGGATTCTTTTCCTCATATGGCCAAACCAGCGTCCTATGATGCCTACTGCCGTACGAAACCTTCCCGGCCAATGCACCATTGTAACAGGTGGCCGCTCTGGTCCGGGCTAAAATGGGGCCCGCACACCTGTTCTTGGGGCAACCGCCCGCCTTCTCGCCTGCCACGCCTTGCTGTTAATTAATTGGTTGATGTTAATCAGCAGGAGGCTGCCTTTATACTGCCCCACTGCCAGGGGGCACTATCTGTGGCTCCATTTCCTCCCCTACACCGCAGTCCACACCTCGCCGATGGAATAGCTGTTATGCACAATCAGGCCCCCTCTTTGGGCCTTCTCCAGTGTTGCCCCCTCCTCTGGGGCTCACCACGCCCGCTCTGGGCCACACCTGCTCTGGGGCCTTTCAACAGTGCCCCCTCTCTGGGGCTCGTCACGCCTGCTCTGGGACTCCTCCACAGTGCCCCCTCTCTGGGGCTCGCCACGCCCGCTCTGGGCTTCTCAACAGTGTCCCTCTCTGGGGCCATGCCCGCTCTGGGGGCTCCCTCTCTGGGGCCAGGGTCTATGTACCCATACGCTGCGCCCCTAATAATGGCGCTGGGGTCCCCACGCTACTGTGGGTCCCCTATGAGGCCTCCTCCAACCCCTAATAGCCTCACCCAAACCACCGGTATAGCAAACAACAACATAAACACAAGCCCTTCGGCTATAACAAAACAGAAGCCAACCGGCCCAAACAACATTCGGTCCTACCGGTGACCCTTTAAGTCTCAGATGCAGCCCCTGCATCAGGTTTCCTCTCTCTCCCAGGGCAGAGAGCTCCTTCCTCTTTGGTAGCTGGCAGGGAACTGCCTCTGGCCTCCTGTCTGTGCTTTATATAGGAGCCAGGCCCTGCCCCTTTCAGTCAGCTGACCTTCTTTGGTTGCCCTGGCAACCCACAGCTGGGCTCCTTAGTCCCTGCTAGGGCCAGGCACAGGGCACCTCTGTGCTCTGTGACAACCTGGGAGCAAGGTAGCCCAGGATGAGTACAATTACAGGTCAGTTAACGTACGGCCTAAAGCCGGATGGTACACCATCCGAACTGGACTTTTCAAACCTAAGAAGGAAAAAAAAAAACAAACCTTTACCATGATGAGCAAACTTTGTCTTAACATCTTAACCTGGAATTAACATCTGTGATTGGCATAAGGCAGGGGGTAGGGAA
>NW_005842599.1:959823-981981 GCF_000455745.1 Alligator sinensis | reverse complement strand
AAGACTGAAGGAGGGAACCAGGAGAGGCAGGACTTAAAAACATCCTCCCGATAGTAAACCTATACCAACAACATGTGGCAGATGAGAAGCCCTACGGACCATCCAAGACATCTGATTGAATGACAATTTGTCAACCATAAAGGAGATGGCGGTACCCAAAAAACCAGTAAGAGCAAAACACGCTAGTGAGTGGCACAGGAGGTTACACAGGAGCTGACTGCTAATTTCCTTTTCCCCCTCCAGGTGTTTACAAAATGACTTTATATTTTGCTTCAGTAACTTCCCAAGTATTTAAGTTAGACTATAATTCCCAGTCTACCAGATGATGCCCTGGTCATATCCTCCAAAGGACTGGAGAGGCAGTTCTGTAGCAAGGTGGGGGGGGGAGGTGAGTGGGGCAACCACCCTGGGCACCAAAGCAAAGGGGCACCAACAGGTGCTGCCCAGCTGAGACAGCACATGGGAAGGAGCTGTGAATGGCTCATTGCGGGGGCACAGGGATGTGGGGAGGGCAGCTTCTGCTGCTGAGTGCATTCCCGGGGCAAGCATGGGGGTGGGGTGTGCCCCCCTGTTCTGTGCACTAGGTGAGGGTGGGCTTTGCCCCAGGTGCCAAATTTCCTTGCCATGGCACTGTGGAGAGGGGTCAGGGAAATGCATTATAGTATTAACAGATACAATTATCACCAGTGGAACTCTGCTAACATGATTATCCTTGCCAGACAATAGTTAGTGCCTGATGTTGCTGTCTAGCCATGCATTGTTTTGTACAGAGGTTAGGCTAGCACACTCTTCTTTGTTCTACAGTATCAAAGGGGTGAAGACATTCATTAGAGGATGGTTTCAGGTTGGATGTAAGGAAGAACTTCTTTATGGTAAGGGTGACCAGAATCTGGAATACGCTTCCCAAGTAGGTGGTGCAGTCCCCAACCTTGGAAGACTTCAAGAGGAGACTGGACAGGACACCTCGCTGGGATCATTTGATCTCAGCAGTATTCCTGCCCAGAGCAGGGGGGTTGGACTCTATGATCTTTCAAGGTCCCTTCCAGCCATTTATTTCTACGAACCTATGAGTCTATCTGCTCATACATCATATCATTTTGTACTAAATCACCTCCCTCCCCTCTTATTATATCTGACTCCTGTATCCTATCCATCTTTATGCATTCTTCAATGATTCGCTCATCCCTGGAAACCTCTCCCTATTTCAGTGTTCCACATACACTGTGATGGTGTGGGGGTGGAGGGGACAGTCAGGATCAGGTCTTAACATCGGCCCACCCCTCTGTCTAGGGCAGTCTGCCCTGCCTCTCCTGCCATGACTTTCTGGTTAATAAACTTGATGTAAATATGCAGGAGGCTGCCCATTTAATGCCCCGATGCCTGGGGTGATTTACACAGTTCTTACCTCCCCTGCACAGTGTCCCATGCCTCACAAATGACATCATAAGTAGTTTATAACTCCGACCTGAAGGTGGGCCAAACTCTGCCTCTTGCTGGACCTTTCACATTCTACTCTCACACTCCACCCCCTCTCACAGGGCCTTTCACTCCACCCTGCTTCATGAGTAGACCACTTGGGCCATCAGGCTGCTGGGAAGAGCAGTCAGCCAGGTCTGACCACTCACGTAGGTTCCTAGCTGAGATAGAGGACCTCCATCTAACCCAGGAGTTGCACAGCCCCACCGGAGATGCCTTGTTGGATCTGGTCCTGGCCACGAGCGACAACCTGGTAAGGGGTCTGCGGGTGCTCGACCACCTGAGCGACAGTGATCATCGCCTATTGGAATTCACCATCCTGCACAAGGTGGCAAAGGCCTGCAGCAAGGCAGTAGCCCTGGACTTCAGGAGGGCGGATTTCAATGAGGTAAGGTGAATAGTCGGGGAGGCACTGAGGTCCCGGAGGGGAGAGGAGTTGGGTGTTCAAGTAGAGTGGTCATTCCTTAAGGAGATGATTCTCCAAGCCCAAAGTGAGGTCATCCCAACGTGGATCAAAGGGGGCAAGAGGGTGCAAAAGCCCCCATGGCTCACCAAAAGCATACAGGAACATCTCCTAGCTAAAAGGGAGGCATACACCCAATGGAAGGGAGGGGCCATCACCAGGGAGGACTATACCTCAGTTGCTCGGGGCTACAGGGGGGCGGTCAGGAAGGCCAAGGTGGAGATGGAACTGGGACTAACTAATCAGATCAAGGACAACAAGAAGTCGTTTTTTAAATACATAGGGGGTAAAAAGAAGGTACCAGGTAACATGGGGCCTCTGCAGGACATGCTAGGAAATCTGGTCGTCATACCAGACAACAAAGCTAACCTCTTTAACAATTTCTTTGCCTCCATTTTTCTGAGCAGGGACCAACCAGGTCACCCCTGCCACCAGGACCCCAGTAGGCCCCAGGGGAGGTGCACCCAGGCCTAGGGTCAGTGAGGACCTAGCCAGGGAACTTCTGGAGGGACTAGACGTATTAAAATCAGCAGGTCCTGATGATCTCCACCCCAAAGTGCTGAGGGAATTAGCAGAGGTCATTGCAGGACCCCTGGCACGGGTTTACAAGCATTCGTGGTGCTCTGGTGAGGTGCCAGAGGATAGGAAAAAGGCCAATGTGGTTCCCATTTTCAAAAAAGGGAGGAAGGAGGACCCAGGAAACTATAGGCCAGTCAGTTTTACCTCGGTCCTGGGTAAGCTTTTTGAGAGAGTTATCCTGACGCATGGCCGCGAAGGGCCAGCAGGGGAGATTATGCTTAGGGGCAACCAACACGGGTTCATTAGAGGCAGGTCCTGTCAGACCAACCTGGGGGCCTTCTATGACCAGGTCATAAAATCCTTAAACACAGGTGTAGCAGTGGACGTAGTCTTTCTGGACTTTAGGAAGGCCTTTGACACGGTCTCTCACCCCATTCTCATTAAAAAACTAGGGGACTGTAGTGTCGATAGCTACACAGTCAAATGGGTCGCTAACTGGCTGGAGGGCCGCACCCAGAGAGTGGTGGTGGATGGGTCATTTTCAACCTGGAGGGATGTGGGCAGTGGGGTTTCGCAGGGCTTGGTCCTTGGGCCCGCACTGTTCAACATCTTCATCAGTGACTTGGATGGGGGTGTAAAAAGCACCCTGTTCAAATTTGCAGATGACACTAAGATGTGGGGAGAAGCGGGCACGCTAGAAGGGAGGAATAGGCTGCAATCGGACCTAGACAGGTTACGTGGGTGGGTGGATAAGAACAGGATGGGTTTCAACACTGACAGGTGCAAGGTACTGCACCTGGGGAGGAAGAACCAGCAACATACCTACAGGCTGGGGAGCTCCCTTCTCATCAGCGTGGAGGCAGAAAAGGATCTTGGAGTCATTATTGATGCCAAAATGAACATGGGCTGACAGTGTGGGGAAGCGGTCAGGAAGGCCAACCATACCTTGCCATGCATCCACAGATGCATGTCAAACAGGGCCAAGGAGGTGATCCTCCCTCTATATGTGACACTGGTGAGGTCGCAGTTGGAGTATTGCGTCCAGTTCTGGGTGCTGCACTTCAGGAGGGATGTGGACAACACGGAGAGGGTCCAGAGGAGGGCCATTCGCATGATCAGGAGTCAGCAGGGCAGGCCCTACGAGGAGAGGTTAAGGGACCTGAACCTGTTTAGCCTCCACAAGAGAAGGCTGAGGGGGGAATCTAGTGGCTGTTTACAAACTAGTCAGGGGGAACCAACAGGCATTGGGGGAGTCCCTGATCCCCCAAGCATTCCCAGAAGTGACTAGAAATAATGGTCACAAGCTGGCAGAGGGTAGATTCAGACTAGACAACAGGAGGCGCTATTTCACTGTCAGGGTGGCTAGGATCTGGAACCAACTTCCAAGAGAAGTGGTGCTGGCTCCTACCCTGGGGGACTTTAAGAGGAGGCTGGGTGAACACCTCGCCAGGGTCGTTTGACCCCAGTACTCTTTCCTGCCATGGCAGGGGGTTGGACTTGATGATCTGCTCAGGTCCCTTCCGACCCTACCAACTATGAAACTATAACTACTCACACTCTGGCCAGTCCCCACACAGCCCTTCAGGTCACACAAGCAACTCTACTCTGCACACCCCCAGTGCAGTCCTTGAGGTCCACCTGTGAAGACCAAACTCTACACACACATGCACAGCCCTTCAGGCACTACCTAACACCCTACTGTGTGTGGGCCTCCATACACTCTTCTGCCCCCCATCTGGGGCCCCTTTCTGCCCCCTCACTGGGGCCGACTCACGCTTCCTCTCTGGGGCTCGGGGTTTTACACCCCATGGGCCCAGGTGTCTACAGACATGCCTGGTCCCTATTCTCTCACATTCTGATCTTAAAATACCCACTAGGTAGTGAGAGTTGGGTCATAAGGTGCCTCTACCCATCTTTTACTGGGGAGGCAACTGGCCTGGCATTTCTAGGGAACTACCCCGCCATGGGCAGTCCCACCAGGCCCTCCTTACTCAGCAGGGTGCAGTTTTTGGTTACGCCCCAGGACAAGGAGCCTCCTTACATCCCCATAGCTCCTGCCCTTACTTCTAAGGATGTTCTGAGCAGCAGTTCAGCCGGGTGGTGTTCTTCTGGCTGCTGACAGCAGACTGCTAGCGCAACCCTGAGAGCCTGAGCTGAACCGGAGGCCACTGAGCCCTCTCCTCCAATCATATGGCTCTCCTGCGGTCATGTGACTGCCACATCAGGGCTGGCCTGCATGTGCTGGCCGCTCTCAGCCCTTAAAGTGGCAGGTACCGAAGGTGCTCTGCCACATATTCTCTTTCAGTGGGAGTTGAGTGGCCTTGGGTTGGCTTTCATTTCCTTTGAGATAAATACATACATACAAGTCACATCCAGATGAGTGCAGCCATGTGGTATGTGACACTGCAGATATTTCTGTGGCACCACATACCACACATTCAGCTGTTCTCTGTGCTTTAAGGGAGCAGCGTAGTGTGGGGGCAGGGGTTGACCCCACACCCATGCAAAAAAAGGCAGAGCGGCACACATGGGGCAGTATGCACCACTCAAAACCAGAGCCTGGTCACCCAGAGCCACACTCCAGTTGCCAGCCAGGCTCCAAGTGGCAGGATCACCACTTGGACCTCGAAAGATCATGCTGGCCCCAGCCTCCCCTACTCCACCTGGGGTAACCTGCTGCACACCAGAGCACATGTGGCACAGGTGTTCCCCAGGGACAACTAGTGGTAGCACTAGGTGTCTCACTGCTAAGTTGTCCACAGGGAACAAAAGTCCACGAGCGTGGACATGGCTACAGGTGGCAATTGCAGAGTAGTTGATGCCCAGTAATCCCCAGCTCCTTTACCTCATAGTAAATTGTTAGCATGCCCCCACCCTTAGAGTTTGTAAGGAACTAATGTCCATCAGGCTAATTTGTCCAATTGTAGGTGTGCATCTTTGGCTGTGGCAAAGGACCAGGGCAGGAAATTCCTGTTAGTGTTTTTTCTCTGCTCTTCAGCATAACCCTTGTCTTGCTCAACCTTCTGTTGTTTAACTGTAATCAGCTCATCTAGGCCAAGGTACTTCTGCGACAGTGGTGGTATTATGTACAGAATGAGTCAGCCTTTTTAAAAAGACATTTTCTTGATGATAAATAGCTCTTCCCCACCTCCTAAAACTAACCCTTTTTTGGGAAAAGAAAACCCCAAAACAAATTAACATTGTCTCAACCTTTAATTTTCTGTCAATTTTTAAATCCATTTTAAAATTAAATTAAATGCAATTATTATAACATTATTTACATGTTTATAGAAACTTTGAGCTAGGTTTTTAGTAAATAGAATAAGTGTATGTTCTTTTAGATTATTATTCTTTATAAAACAGTGAAAAATACTGGGGGAAAACCCTCAAAATTTGGGAGGGGGAAAAAACTCCAAAAAATGTGTCTATTTTGGAAACTTTCAAATAAAATAAAACTTTTAAATCCACAAAGTTTTCTCACAAAACAGGTTTTTGTTTTTTGATCAGACCAAGTCTGAAGTATATTATGAAGTGTATAGCTTTGTTCCATCCATCGTACTTGACATGCCATTTTGTTGCGTGAGCAGCATTATACCAGTTGCAGATTTGCTGTACTTGTGATACTGCTTTAATAGGGAAATGAACTGTCAAACATAAATGTGCATCTCAGCTAGCAGAAGTTTTGTATTATATCCTGTACTATTGAGTGCCACTAAGGAGGAAGATATGAGGTATGGTTACATGTGGTAGACAGTGGAGTGTATCTGCCATGTATCTTTTTTTGAGTAACATGGTCTTCCCTGTCCTTCATAAAAGTGTTGGATCATTCTGTATTACGCAGAATGTCAGGACAGCATCTTGCATACACCACATGATCTCAGGCTTTTCGTAAAGTTAGCAAACATGGAAACGTGATTGCTTTTCTTTGTTTACAGTCTACCAGCAGTGATGTTGGCATTGTTTCCTCTACCTACTATGTATTTATCTGCAATGCCTCGTTGGACGAAAACTTCTGTGATGCAGTTATTACTGATCTCTTATTTGGCAGACAGTCAAAGAACGAGAGTCTACTTTTAAAATCTTCTGTAGCCAGTGAAAATTATTCTATAGCAGCACATGGGACTTTCCCATCTGAGAATCTACAGGTGCTTTTCATATAGACATTAATTAAACCTCATATAAGTAAAAATTATCTCTACTTACAGACAAAGGAACAAAGAGAAATGATTTTCTTAAGTGTGTGGAGTGTGGTTGCAATGTGTTGCCAGTTAGGGTTTGTCTAGATGGCATTTTACATTGGCTGAGGTTAACACAAAGCCCCTTAACACTTTGGCTATAAAAAATACAAGGAACATTTTCTGAATACAGGTTTACTTTATGCCCATAAAAGTACCATTTGATAAAGACTTCTCCAACATAACTTTCACAAGGGGAAGATCAGGTAATATGTTTATTAGCATAAAAAGTAATCTGACAACATTGAGTATCAGTGTATGTCAAATATCAGACCAGATAGAGTTTTGGAATAGTTAAGATGCATTATAGTTCATTTCAATAGTAGGTGGACGCAGCTTGGTACTATTGCTGTCATTTTTTTGCCTGCTCAGATGCAGTGGGGGCCAAACTTTTTGGCAGGCATGCCACAAATTGATTGCACCTGAAAGCTTGCTAGGAACCTTTTTCCAGCTACTCAGTTGGTCTAATAAAAGACATCACATCTACTCAAAGAACCTTGCCTGCCTATGTCCTTAGACCAAGGGTGGGCAAAATGCATCCCGGGGGCCGGATGCAGCCTGCCAGGCCATTTTATCTGGCCCGTGGGGCCCCTAAAAAATTTAGAAAATTAATATTTATCTGCCCTGGGCTGCCTGTCACACAGCCCTTGATGTCCTGCTGAAACTCAGTAAGCGGCCCTCTGCCCAAAATAATTGCCCGCCCCTGCCTTAGACCAACATGGCTGCAACCAAAAACCCAGCACAAATTAAGCCCTGCATCCTCCCCAAATGCTACCCTGATCTCCTTCTGTCTAATCTGTGCTTTGCTTTCTGTTCCCTGCCCTGTCTGCCTCTATGCTGTCTGTCCCCTCCCCAATCTGCTGTGTGCCACACACAGAGGCTGCCCATGCCACTTGTGGCATATGAGATACAGATTGGTCACCCCTGCTGAGAGGTGTTTGTAGTGCAGTCTTATTCTAGTTCTGATAATATGAGAAAGTATCTCTACTGAATGCCGTTGTGTTTTAGATCCTTGAGAAGAAGTGTTTCTTAGTTTCAGTCTCTTCTCTTGCCCACTGGTTGTTAAGTTGTTCCTTTCTGAGGAGAGGCTGAGGGAACTGGGCTTCCTTAGCTGGAGAAGACTGAGGTGGGATTTAATACCAGCTGTCAGCTATCTGAAGGGTGGTTCCAAAGAGGATGGAGTAGACTGCTCTCAGTGACAGCAGATAACAGAACAAGAAGCAATGGTCTCAAGTTGCAGTGAGGGAAGTTTAGGTTAGATTTATTTGTATATAATATATTTCATGTTTCAAATCAAATTAGCCAAATCAGTTCCAAATCATATTGTTTGAGCAGGACTCAATCACCTAAAAAACCATATCTGCCCCTGAACTAAACCTTTTAAAATAACCATTAAAAAACTTCTGGAACTTCTTAAAAAACTTCTGGAACTTCTGGTGGGTCTAGACTGTTCAAATCAGCAGGCCCTGATGATCTCCACCCCAGAGCGCTGAGGGAATTAGCAGAGGTAATTGTGGGACCCCTGGCATGGCTTTATGAGCACTCGTGGTGCTCTGGTGAGGTGCTGGAAGACTGGAAAAGGGCCAACGTGGTTCCCATTTTCAAGAAAGGGAGGAAGGAGGACCCAGGAAACTTCAGGCCCATTAGTCTTACTTTGGTCCTGGGGAAGCTGTTTGAGAAAATTATCCAGGAGCACATCTGCAAGGGGCCAGAAGGGGAGTTTACGCTTAGGGGCAATCAACACGGGTTCATTTGAGGCAGGTCCTGTCAGACCAACCTGGGGGCCTTCTATGACCAGGTCACAAAATCCTTGGACGCAGGTGTCACAGTGGATGTAGTTTTTCTAGACTTTAGGAAGGCCTTCGACTCTGTGTCTTACCCCATTCTCTTTAAGAAATTAGGCGACTGGCGTCGATGCCTACAGGGTCAGATGGGTCGCAAATTGGCTGGAGGGCTGCACCCAGAGAGTGGTGGTGGACGGGTCTTTTTCGACCTGGAGGGATGTGGGCAGTGGGGTTCCCCAGGGCTCAGTCCTTGGGCCTGCACTGTTCAACATCTTCATCAGCGACTTGGACGAGGGGATGAAAAGCACCCTGTTCAAATTTGCGGATGACACTAAGATGTGGGGAGAAGTGGGCACGCTGGAGGAGAGGGAGAGGCTGCAACTAGATCTAGACAGGTTACAGGGGTGGGCACATGAGAACAGGATGGGATTCAATACTGACAAGTGCAAGGTGTTGCACCTGGGGAGGAAGAACCAGCAGCATACCTACAGGCTGGGGAACTCCCTTCTAGTCAGCACAGAGGCAGAAAAGGATCTTGGTGTCATTATTGATTCCAAAATGAACATGGGCCGCCAATGTGGGGACGCGGTCAGGAAGGCTAACCGCACCTTGTCATGCACCCACAGATGCATCACGAGCAGGTCCAAGGAGGTGATCCTCCCCCTCTATGTGACACTGGTCAGGCCGCAGTTGGAGTACTATGTCCAGTTTTGGGTGCCGCACTTCAGGAGGGATGTGGACAGCATCGAGAGGGTCCAGAGGAGGGCCACTCACATGATCAGGGGGCAGCAAGGCAGGCCCTGCGAGCGGAGGCTATGGGACCTGAACCTGTTCAGCCTCCACAAGAGAAGGCTGAGAGGGGATCTGGTGGCCATCTACAAACTGGCCAAGGGGGCCAGCAGGCTATGGGAGAGTCTCTGTTCCCCTGAGCATTACTGGGAGTAACAAGGAATAACGGCCATAAGTTGACGGAGAGTAGATTCAGGCTAGATATCTGGAGGTGCTACTTCTCAGTCAGGGCGGCTAGGATCTGGAACCAACTTTCAAGAGAAGTGGTCCTGGCTCCTACCCTGGGGGTCTTTAAGAGGAGGCTAGATAGACACCTTGCTGGGGTCGTTTGACCCCAGTGCTCTTTCCTGCCATGGCAGGAGGACGGACTTGATGATCTGCTCAGGTCCCTTCCAACCCTGCCAACTATGAAACTATCAATTGAGCAGGCAGAACTCAATCGTTCTAAATACCATGTATGGGGCTACAACCAGCGAGCATCCTCCATCCCAGACCTATCACCCTGGGACTTCAGATACTCCCAAATCCATTGGCAGGCATCCTATGTGCAGGCCCAAGCCCGGAGGTCATGGGGTTTGGTTGCTCCCAGATTACTACAGGCAAGCATCCTCCATCCCAGACTCTTTAGTCTGGGACTTCAGGTACTCCCTACACTTGATCTTAGTCCACAAGAGTTTTTAGGTTAGATACTAGAAAGAACTTTCTCACTAGGGGTAGTAAAGCACTGGAACAGGTTACCCAGAAAGGTTGTGGAATCTCTATCCTTGGAGGCTTTTAAGACCAGGCTAGACAAGGACTTGGCTAGGATGATACAATTGGGGATGGTCCTGCTTTGAGGTTGGACTAGATGACCTTTTGGGGTGCCTTCCAACCCTAATTTTCTGTGATTTAATGCTTCTTTGACTTCCCCTGTGCTGTTTTATGTCTCTGGGCTCTTGGGAAACAGGTTTGTGATCACTGTTTCAATATTGGCAATGTTCTGTGTAAGCTTTGCACATTTCACAATAACAAGATTGTCACAACTGAGAACGTTCCCTTTTGGGGACTGTAGACTGTTACTTCAATCTGTTGTTCTCAGAATGGTGGTATTGTATGTGACCAGTGTTAAAGTTAAATTTTTGGTGAAGTCATTTGCTCCTTCTTCCTGCAGGTTAATATAAACACTTGAAAACCATTACGTATGAGTGGAGTATGGGGCTTTTTATGAGGATTTTATTTAGTGCTTGATATTAGTAGAAGTGTGCTGCTTTCATTTAGATGATGTAAAAGTTGACTTTCCTACTGCTGTAGTTGAAAGAGTTGAAAGAGTTCTTCTCTATGCACTGTAATTGCCTTTAAATTACTCTCTAGATCAGTGGTTCTTAACTTTTTCAGACCTGAGGCATCCCTGGTTTGACTCAAAGTACCCTTTAGAAAATGCCAGTTCTTGGTTTTAATTTTTTTTGCCTACAGAAAAATAATAGAGCAGTTCTTCTGTTGCAAAAAACTCAGGAAAACTACAACTATGGATTTCTATTTGAAATCTCTGGATTTATCTTATGAATTATGTTTCTAAACCTAACAGTGCTAACATTGTGTGGCACCTCACAACACCCTTAAAAGGGTCTCAAGGCACCCTAGAGTACCATGTCACCCTGGTTGAGAATCACTGCTTTAAATGGAGGTTTCTAGTTAGTGCGGGACTTTTTTTGCAGGGCGGGGGATGACGGGAAGGGGGCTTCATCTTTTCTGTTTTAACCCAGAATACTTCTCAAGGAAGTCTGATTTATTTAGAAATCTGTATCCCAGCCACTAAAGATTTAACAGGGCATATCTACATGTGCCACTAATGTGCAGCAATAAACCGTGCACCTTATTGCTCTGCAGTTTATTGCTCCTGGGAAGCTCCTGGGTGCTCTGATTGCAGCACATGAGCCGGGTCGTGGCAGCCTTGGCTGGCAGGGAGCCCCGGTGGTTAACCTGCCAGCCTGGGGCTAATCTGGTTGTGCTCGATGTTCTGTGGAGGAGCTGGCTGGGACATGAGCAGGGATACTAATTTTCTCTGATTTAAAAAAAATCCCCAATTTTCGGTTAACCCTCTCTCTCCCCCACCATCTACATTTTTCCCTGATTTAAATGAAACGCCGCTATATATATACACCTATACTGTATATATCTATATATTAGTGGTGTTTCATTTTAATTAGGGAAAAATGTGGATTTGTGGTTACTTTTTTTAACCGAAAATTGGGGATTTTATTTAAATCAGAGAAAACCAGGATCCCTGGACATGAGGTTGCTTCAGCATGGGGCTAGCCGGCAGGCAGTCCTTGCGCTGAAGCACCCTCATGCCCCAGCCAGCCCTGTCAGCATCTGCATGACCACTGCTGCGCATGAAAAAACTCCAGAGTAGGATATTACAAGTACTACCCTGCTGCAGAGTTTATTAGTTTCCTGTGCCCTAACAGGGGTGCATGTGTAGACACTGAGATGTTTACAGTTTATTAGGCAACTGCACTGGTACATATCTTGCGTAGACATACTCACAGACAGTTTAACTACATCAGCAAGGGAGGATAGTGGCTAATTATAGGCCTTGTAACAGCTGGGAGATAAAAAGGCTTCAGGTTAGAAAGCTGGGACATTAAGGCTGAGAGGAGCCTTTCTCTGCAACATGCTTTGTGGGCACTGTTGAAAACACTAGGGAAGAGGAGCACAGGATCTTTTTGGGGGAAAACTTCACACAAAAGAAATGAGGTAGGGTGCAGTCTGTGATAGCATGAGTGATTGAATGGGGCTTATTCCAACTGCTTCACAAGGACACATCTACATGTGCATACTAATAGCAAGCAATAAATTCCAGTGCATATCATGCTGTAGTTTATTGCTCCTGGTGCTACATTTACACATGTGTCTGGGGCTGCAGCATGTTGAGCTGGGTTGGAGCAGCCGCGGATGGCAGGCAGCCCCCACACTGAAGCACTCTCATGCCCCAGCCAGTCCCATCAGTGTCTACACATGTGCTGCTAAGCACAAAAAAACTCTGCAGCAGGATAGTGCTTTTATTTACAAGTACTAACCTACTGTGGAGCTGATTAGTTTCCTGTGGCCTAATAGAGATGCACATGTAGACACCAAGACATTTACTGCAGGGCTAATTAGGTAACTCCACACTACGTGTCTCATGTAAATGTGCCTGTAAAGTCCATGAGCTCAAATGCAGAGCAGTGCATGAGCTTGGGTTTTTCTACTTACCCCAGTGAATGGGTTATTAGAGCCTTCAGAGTCAGAAGCTTGGGCCCCATGGAACTAAAATGTTGCCCCGTGATTAGGTACAGGCCTTGGGACTTTCCAGATTCTTTGTTACCTTGAGATGAAGAAAGCAGCCGACTTGTATTTTCTGGCACAGTCCTGAATTTTGGGGCAGTGTACCCAAGAAGTCTCTAAAATGGAACTTTTGTCCCAATTTTGTCCCGATGATTTTCTGAGGTCCCTTCTGGCCTTGCAACCTATGAATCTATGAATTTTGGAAAAAAAATGGTCCTCTTTCCTCTTTGCTAAACCCCTGATGCAGCTTGCTGCATCCTACCATTACTATGAGCTGGAAGCAGTATAGCTATATTCACTCACCACTGTGATCAAGTAAATTAACTGTGTCACTCAGCAGAGCTAATTTGCCAGCTCACTGCAGTACTGTGTGCAGGTTACACCAAATCATAGGTGACTGATAGAGGGCACACGGCGGGTCAGATGCCCCCCCTGAGATTGACCACCACTGGCTTCTCCGAGCGGTTGCCACTCGCCACTCCCTTGCCCCCCATTGCTGCTGGCTTCTGCAGGCAGTCACCACTAGCCACCTGCCCCGCTGCCACCCCGGCTTCTGTGGGTGGTCACCATTTGCCATGCCAAATCCACTGACACTGCTGTCCACAAAATGTGCCGCCCCAGTCTCAGGAGGTACCAGTCACCCATGCACCAAATAGACCTGGAAATCCAGAATTACCAGTACTTCTGTCCTAGATTTTGTTCCCTGAAATTTGGTTGCCTTATCCTTACAGGAGAAAGACGAATGACCCAGTCTGGAGCAGAACACCAAAGGGTGAAAGCAGTGATCAGTAGAGTCAAAACAAAATCAAGGTAGACACTGCACTCCTTCACCCGTCTGCCCGGCGTAACAGCAGGAGCGTACTAGTGGGTGAAGAAGCCCCAGATATGTGATACTGGAGACATGGGATTTGAGAAGCTAACATCAAAGGAGGCTGGCAGAACAGTTTCCTTACTTATCAAGTGTTCAGTCTTCTATGTTGGCTTCTTGAGCAGCAGCACCAGCTGCAGGACTTCCTGCTCTGTCTTTGGGAGTACTCCAGAGCTGTGGAGGGACATCAAGGTGGGGGAGGGATCCACGGACTGTGAGCAGTGGAAGGAGTCAAGTTGAGGGAAGAAACTTAGAGGGTTCCTCCAGCTGTGTATGTTCCTTAACTAAATAGCCTTTAAATACCTGGCAGATCAGCTCCCGTCACATGAAGCAACATTGAGAAATAATTTTTGAGGCCCCAGTGGAAAATACCACAGCAGTAACGTCTTGGAAGAAACAGACATGTGACCTGGCGGTTAATTTTTGTTCCAGGTGTTACAGGAACGTTTGGCATTTGACCTCTGCTCTGGTGACTCCTGATGACAAAGTTTTAAGTTGTAAATGTCTTCTTTGCCCAGAGCCAAGCACGTTGCTGACCCCCTGCCCCCATTGACCGCATTTTGTGTTTAATCATTAAAGGTTGCAGTCAAGCATTCAAAATGAGGAGGTTCTGGAATGAAAGGTGTCTGTGTAACTTTAATTTGGCCTCATGTGTAAACACATCAAGATGCAATCTTTTACATGATCATATGCTTGTATTTTTTGACCCAAGCCCCCTGCCTGCCTTACCACATACAGGCTCCCAGTCTCCCTATCTCTGCATTTCCCCTTTCAGCCCCATTGCTGGTGCTATAATAAGGGGACTTGAGGAACTGGGACAGAAGTTCAGTAAAGCGATGTAACCAAATCAGTTAAGGCTGATACTCCATCAGCGGTTCCCCCTGTGTGGTACGGGTGCCACCAGTGGTACACAGACAACCTGTCAGTGTGAACAGATTTATTATAATGACTTGATATGACAAAAACGTGCTGGTGCTACTTAAGGTTGAACTGAAAAATTTGCTGGTGGTACTTAAGATCATGTCATTTTAAATTGATGGTGCGCAAGCTGTCCGAGTTTGGGAACCTATGGTATACTACATCCATCCATCCAGGTTTACTTTAAACTGGTTTCAGCCATTTTGAAAGTGGGTTGTGTGCGCTGAACTTGTGCCGCATTACAGATTTGGACCAGCTTCCTATCACTTACGGCAACCGGTTTGTGTGTAATTTTTGGCCCTAGCCAGGGGGTGACCTTAGTCCCAGCAGCAATACAGGGAAGCCTGGAGGAGGGGGTAGCTTAAGGGTGACCTTGTGGCTGTGAACATGGAGAAATTATGCTAGAGGCAAGGATTTCTGAGGGGGGGTGGGGGGTGTCTTTTATTGGACCAACTATGTACTTGGGATACAGTGAGACAAGCTTTCCAATGCAAGACAATTTCCAGCTCTGGATGCAGGGAAAGGATTCCCCACTCCCCCTTGCTGGTGGCATAAAGGGGACACGCGTGCAGGCCAGACCCCTGCGCGGGGTGCGAGGCGCCACACCCGCGGGCAGTGAGGGCGGGGCTGAAGTGCCTCTAGGGCGCTGCTGGGGGTTGACGCCCTGGCTCTCGGCGGGGTGACCTCACGTGCCCACAGATAAACGAGGGGGCGACCCCTGATGGAGCCCGGGCGCCGCAGCGCTGGCCCCGCCCCTCCCCAGGTTGAGCTCCATGAGGCTGCAGAGCCACTTGGAGTGCAGCCCAGTGGCGGGGGGGGGGGGGGGGCGGGGGGGGGCGGGCCCGGCCAGCTGCAGGCTCAGAACCACGCGGGCTGGCGGCGGGGCGAGGTGAGGGTCGGTGTGCTGCGCGGGGCAGCGTGGGACGCAGCGGGGAGCTCCGGTATGTGGCGGGCGAGGCACCCACGTGACCTGCCCTGCAGCTCCCTCCCGCTCGGGGCCCGGCGCCGGGCAGGAGCGGTGCCGGGCGGGCGCGCGTCTCGTTGGGATCTGGTCACGCGTTACGTTTGTGACGCGCGTCGCCGGGCAATGGCGCAGCGCGTGTGGGAAGGCCGCGCCGCCGGGCTGGGCCGCCCCATTGACAGCGACTCTCCAGACATCGCAAGAGCCACACGGCTGCAGAGCTCGTGCTTGAAGCTGAGGGCAGCCGGTTTCTATGCAGCTTTCATTGGAGGGGCCTGAAAGGGAGAGCGAAGGGGGTTTGCCCCTGTTGCTCTCCCACTCGCAGCCTCCGGTATTTAATAAACCCTAATGCTGGTGTTTTCTTCTTGTCCTCATTTAAAAGCCACCCTTGTCCCCTGGGTTAGGGCTAGGGTGATTTTCCAGAAAGAAGTAACATTATTCTCCTTCCCACCTCCCCCGTTTAAAATCTTCCTGCTGTCGGACCGAATCTGCCTTACGTTGGTGTCAGTCTGCAGGTGAACTTTTTTAAGAAGCCTGAAAATAGCAAACTTTGATAGCTATGGGTTAGCATTAAAAAAAAAAAAACACAACCCCCCCAAAAAACCCAACCCCCCCCAAACAGCCCCCCCACCCCAAAAAGAAGAAAAAAACAACCAAAAAGAAACCCGCGCAGAACAAAAGAGAATGAAATCAGAAGCTGTAGAAAAAGCCTGGTTTTCTGGGAGTTTTCTTGGTGACCTCAAATTGGCTGATTTTTTTTTTTAATTGACAGTTGTCTCCTGCAAACAGTGCAGACAGGAAATGTTACGCTTAGCTAGTGAGTATCTTGCATTCAGACTTGGCCTATCATCATGTGCATCCTGTGTAGTAAACCCCTATGGTTTCTGTAAAGAAATATTGAGATATGTAGGAATTATTTGTCCAAATTTGTTATGGACACCAGGGATGTTCTGCGAGGAGGGGCAAATTCCATTTTTTAATTATGGCATATAGGTGGGGTCAAACTCCCATTCACTGAAAACAGACCATCAGTAAGTGCATTGCACAGAAAACAGAGGTAGGATATGGCCTATGCATTGACTTAATTATTTCAGGGGTGTGGTTTATATATTGGTCTATAGGCAAAAGGACTCTGAACTCATGGCAGGGGTGATATCTTTTATTAGACCAACTAGATATTTGCAAAAATAAAAGTCTTTATTTGCAAGCTTTTGACCACACTCATCTTTCCCCAGGCATAGGAGAATGCAAAGATTGTAAAATTGCTCCTAGGTGGGAATGAAAATTCATATTTCACAAGACAGCTGAAAGTGGTGTAAGAGCTCCTGGTTGGAATAGTTCATTTTGTGCAAATCGGGCTCAGATAAAAGTTAGAGTAGTCTATTTTGAGTTCATTATACACTCTCAACTTTTAATATATTATTATATAGTTAGTTCCATGTTGATTTGTGCTTGGTTTCTCAGTCTTTTCACATCCTCTTTTCATGTTTCCATCTTTTCTGTGAGTGCTCTTGGTCGCACAAGAAAATTGTACCAGTTACTAGGATATGAATTTTAAACTGGATCAGACTGCTGTGAAAACACTTTTAAGAGTCATATATTTCAGTTTAGTTTAGACAGATTAACAATTGGTAGAGTAACTGAAAATGAGTGGCCACCTGTGGTTTGTACTAATTAACTGTAATCTAGTGAAACTCTCACAAGACAAGTTTGTGGTTTTTTGCATGTTGTTCTCTCACTTGACTGTGGATATGCCATGATGCTGACTACAGGGCACATCTGGCCCTTGGACTGTGTGTTTGATACTTGTGTAACAGGTGATCAATTTATGACCTAAATCATGAGGTTAGATAATGCTGGAGACTTTTTCTGGCTAGTGTAAATTAAATTGTTATATCTTAATCTTGTGCCTAATCTCTTGTGAATTTTACTAAGCCCTTTGCTTCAGGGGTTTCATTACTACTAGTTATACTTGATGTACAATTATACTTTATTGTAGACTTATTTTAGAACTCACTGTAATAATGTTCGAGTACTGCTATTATATAACCACTAAATGGGTTGACACAACTAGCTTTCTGAATTAAAGGAAGGTGGGGGCTTTGTATGTTGTCATGGGAAGGGAGAATTCTAACAGGAAGAGGCAGGATAGAAAAAATTGAGTGGGGGAGACTACAAAGGAATGGGGGTATAGGCTTCAAGTGGGGAGCAAGACAGAGTAGGAAGAAATGAGCAGAGGTGCAGGGCTTTAAAGTGAACACAGAAAACTTGGATTTGAGGTGGAAGATGAAGAAATAATTTGAGGGATTTGGAAAACATGAATAAATTGGTATGAGCAGCAGCCAGGGAGAACAGTATTGTGTATGCATGCAGAAAAATTATAAGCTACATCTTGGGAAGGAGCTAATATGAAAAGTATTAGCTAGTATTATTTTAGTCATGGGAACGTATTGGGAAGTGTCAGAGTGCCCTTGCCCTGACAGTATAATATATGTGTGTGTGTGTGTGTGTGTGTGTGTGTACACACGCACTTCTTACGTCCACTAAAAGGATCTTGTATAACTAATACCAACAATTTGATACAGCCAAAATTCTGTTGTTTTCCTGCAGCGCTGGCAACGCATTGTGGCCACATGCCATTGCATAACAATTGGAAAGCAAAATGGAGTTGGTTTTAATTGTTTAGGTTGAATGAACAAAATATAAGCAACCTAATTTGACTTTTAAAAATTTGCCAATGTTAAAAACGTAAGGTTACTTTTATAGATAAGATGTTTCTTGAAATAATTAGAAATCTGTGATTCTAGTATACAGTTAAATGTCATTGGGCAGCAAGAAGTGGGTGATTAGATCAGTGGCTATCTACTGGGCTGCCACAAGACCCTTTCTAGGGTCCCATGACACTGGCAATGCTACTGAAGCCAGGTGAAACTGCCCCACGTGCCTTTTTTTTTCTCTCCAGGAGGCACTTGCAAGACTGGATGGGAAACAGCTCTGACAGGAATGGTTTATATCTCCTAGGGGAGGGTTCTGCGGAAGTTATGAGTCTAAAAACATTGAGAACAACTGGATTAGTCCTTTTGAAAACTAGCGTCTTGTACCGTCAGCTCAGCTTGATTTTTCTCTCTAAAAACTACAGAAGCACTGAGAAGATAAATTTATTTGTCGATTTGCTTGTTGGATAGAGTATTTTGCATAGATATTGGCACTCTTGTATTCTGGCTCCCTCTTCAGCTAGAGAAGTGCAAAATGCCTTACTAACTTTTTTGTAGTACAAGATCAAAGAGGTTGTTTCAGCATCATTAACTAAATGCAACATTGGCCAAAGGAAGTATCTTGGATGTGAAATGTAATTATTCTGCAGAACATTTTGGCACAAAATTATTGCCGGATCCAAGGATTTAGCAGGATAAAGGACAAAGATTGAGAGCTGCGTAGAGAATGTGAATATTCACATTTATGGTTACAAAAGAGAAACGTAAAAATATATATGAGTCTTTGGTCATAAAACAGCTTCTAATTGCTTGGGGCTAGAAAAAGAATTCCATTATAGATGGGCAGTTCCATAACTGGTTCCATTACAGGGTTTTCTTTGCCTACTCTGATATCAGCCCTTTTAGTAGACATTGCCATTGATGGTATGAACTGTTACAGGAATTGCCTTGCCATATTACACTTTTTTTTTTCTAAAGGTTATCCTTTGGTGACTTCAGATTTTCATGTCCTCTGTGTTTAATCTCTTTCTTGCAATTGGCATGAGCTGCTTGACAAAAAAAAAAAGAAAGAAAGCAAGTTCTTTAAAATGAAGGCTTTTTTTAAATCTAATTTTCTTTGAAGTGCCTTGCATACTTGGGTGTATTATAAACCGATGATGCACACAAATTTAATTTACTATTAGCAGTAAAACAAAATATCTTTAGAGAAACTGAAGGCCGCTGTGTCTTCATACTTGGTGAGTATAAATGTAGTAGAAACAAGGGGTGTTTTGTTACCCCCCCAAAAAGGGTGCAACGATTATGATTTAAAAATTTAACTGCATTCCAAAACATAGACTTTTGCTCAGCTACAGTTATACAAGTTTAGATTTTTATGTCATTCCTCTGACTTTAATAGTGCCATCTAACTGTATTGTGGCAATATTGCATTCTTTGCTTTCTGAAATTATCCCTGACAGATAATTACTTTAGCTTTTCACCATCAAGGTACTAGTCACTGACACTGGGTGAATATCCTTATTGAAACCCTATGATAATATTTATACTTGAGTTTCTGGTTACTGGGTAGACATCACATTTATCTTTATGGTCTTCAGAAAGTACATTTTTAATGATTTAGTGCATGTGAGCTAGGTGGGAAGTGTTCAGCTGGAAGCATGCCACACTTCCTAATGTTTAACACATTACTATGTCGGTTAAATATACTATTGTTGATATCTTCTACATCTCTTGTTCTGTTGTATTATTATTTACTACAGGAGTAAGATGAAGAATAGAGGTTAAAACCATACTCTTATGAAGAGTTAATTATAGTGTTATCTGTAAAAGATTTGTTAAAAGCCATTATCCTTTATTGCAGAAAGAATTGAAAGAATGTCGGCGCTGAACTGGAAGCCATTTGTTTATGGAGGTCTCGCTTCAATCACTGCAGAATGTGGTAAGCAGCCATTCTAAACTGTTTATATAACTGGTGCCACTTCAGAAGGTTCCTTATCAACATGTTTAAATTTAATGTAGCCTGCAAAATATTGAAACATCACAGTATCTATTCTGATTCTATGTTTAAATTGCTTACAGTATGAAACTTAAACTTGAAGGGCTATATATTTTAATCAGCTAAAAATGAACACATCTAACCAATTTTTGATCAAGTATTGTTCTTTCATATGACAAACAAATTGAGGTGTTTTTTTATTTTGTGAATGAAAGAAAGAAAGAAAGAACTGAAGGAATTTAAACTATTCCATACTGGTATGTAGACTAGTGTATAGTAGGGAGCCATGAGTACTGGCTTTTTTTGTTTGACACTGATATCTGGAATGAAGTTATCACACAGTACTGATTATATTGGCTTTCAGTATCAGGTGATGGGCTATGATGGGCAATTTCAGCTTTCTGTCTAAGTTTGTTGCATTGGCTGTTCTGCTTTTAACAAAGCTTTCTTTGTCAGTGGCAGAAATATAAAAAACCAGCAACCGGCAAATGGCTTCCACTTCAGATATGAGAGTATTCTTGTGTCGTTATTTATAGTCATCTAACAGAGCGCTAACAAAATGTGGTAACAGTCTCTCTAATAGCAGATTAAAATTATAGGGAGCAAAACCTGAGAGTGAAACTATTCCACTCCAGTTTTGAGGATTTGTAAATTTTAAGAAGCAGTCTTTGCATGCTTTAGAAATATTCATTAAAAGCATAAATGATAAGTTTTCCCTTGAAATAAACATGACTTGGCACTTGCACTAAAGGTGGTGAGATGAGCACATTTTTTCCTGCAGTTAATTCTCTGTCTAGTAACTGAGTCTACGGCTGTTTAGCCACACAGAAAATAGAGCATTTATAATGTTTTTAAGGGGGAGCTACTTAGAATCCAGTCATGTAGGCCCTTGCTTTTGAAATTGCTCAAGCCTGGGTAATTTTAGTTTTGAAGCACTAGCAGCCACTGGTCAGCTTCTTACCATCTTTTATTCTTGGTGCAAGAGACTTATGAGATTGCTTTCTGTGTAGAAAATATTGATAAAAAGGTTGGAGACCACTGCCTTATAAGTAGGAGATCACGTTTGAAATTTAAAAGCAAACCAAGATCTACTGTGCCCCCTTCCCCCCAGCAGGTATATTTGAGTGGGGGGAGCAGATAGAGGAGGAGGGAGAAAACATTAGCTTGGGGCACGTTCCCTCCCCAGCAGGTAAGTCTGTGGGGACAGGGGTGGGGGGAGAGGGAAGGGCCATGGGTGGGCTGGGGCAGGTCAAGACCCCAGCCCTAGCCCCACTCCCTCCCTCATTGCAGGGGCCTTGATCTGCCCCCAGGCCCCCCCAGCGGCCCTGAGGGAGGGAGTGGGGTAGGGGCAGGCCCTGATGGGGCAGGATATGGGACAGAGCCATGAGTGGCTCATCTGGGGACTGCGGGGAGGGGGAGCATGCACCACTGGAAGGGCATGGGGGACATGTGCCCCTGGATCTGCACGTGGGGTGGGGTGGGGTGGGTTGCTGCTGGCTGGGGCTGGGCTCTTCCTGGCAGGGGTGTTGGGCTGTGTTGCGCTCAGGCTGGGTGGCGACAATGCTGGAAGCGGGGCAGAAGTGGGGGCACTGCAGCCACATAAAAATTCACTGTCGCTCCCCCCAACCCTGCCTCCCAGTGCCCCCACCACCTTCCCTGAGCACAGTGCAGGCCCCCCCCACTCCAAGATGGGAAGAGACTGGCACAGCCTCCAAGCCCGCCTTCCCCTGCATGCAGATCCAGGGGCACATGCCGCCCCATGCCCTCCCAGGGTGCATGCTTTCCCCCCGTCCTGCACCCTCTGGACAATCCACTCGCAGCTCCATCCTGCACCCTGCCCCATCTGTGCAGGGCCTGCCCCTGCCCTGGCCCCATTCCCTCCCTCACTGCTGCTGCAGCCTCCTGCGCTGCCCTGTGTTGGGCATGTGTCCCCCCCATCTGTCCATGGCAGAGGCGGCTGCCCTCGCAGGCTGGGCTTTGCACCCCGAGCCCCGCTGCAGCTGACCCAGAAGCAGCTGGACACCATGTGCGTCCTGCCTGGGCTGAGCCACTCCCACACATGGCCAGCTGCAGTGGGGCTTGAGGCATAGCAGGCCGTGGCAGGCGCCCCCCGCCCCTGCCCCTAAGGG
>NW_005842599.1:950739-959779 GCF_000455745.1 Alligator sinensis | reverse complement strand
CCCTCCTCACGTGCTGCTGCTGCCGCTGCCGCCACCAATCCCGGCTCCAATCCTTCCACCACCCAGCCTGGCTGGGGCCCCACTCACCTTCCCCATCTCCTGTGTGCCGCACTTGGTCTGTCCTCACCAGAGAGGTCTCCATCTGGCCTCTGCCCCTTCCCTCCCCCATAGACTGACCTGGGCTGGAGTAGAGCTGCATGTGTGCATGCATCCAGCCCACGATCAACCAAAAGAGGCTCCACGATTTGAGGGACCGCTGGTCTCTTCCTCCCTGGGAGACTGGTGGCCCTAGAATTCATTGGAATAGTCAGAAATGTGGAGCAAAGGCTAAAGACCTTAAACTACACTATAAAGATACAAGGAATGCCAGCCACTGCTCGGGCACCAACTGAGCTGTCTCTCTGATGTGAGGAGCCTGGCTTGACTTCAGCAGATGATGCCAGTGTTGAATCACGCTTTGTGGTGAACTTTAGGTTGGATCCTGATGAGCAGGAACACGGAAAATTGTGGATTTTGGGTTACTTTTTTTAAATCCGAAAATTGGGGATTTTTTCTTAATAGGAGAAAATCAGGATCCCTGCTGATGAGATTACCTCAGCAGCATAGGTGGAGTGAAGACGAAGGGGTTTGTAGGTTTCCTGGGAAACTAGGTTCTGTTTCATGCTCAGGAGCCCAAGTTGGTTCCTGGTTTAATGAGGGCCTTGGTGATCCTGGCTGTGGTCAGATTGCAGCAGATGGCTGGGGCTAAAATGATGCATAGCTGGCTAGTGGCCAGCCCTGCAGGGCACCCTGCCATTACCCCAGATATCTCAGTCAGTGATGATGGAGTTGAGGATTATTTTTGTTCTTCAGGCAACCACATCAGTTTGTGTTTCCGAAGGAGGCCTTCCCCTTTCCTGTTCCCAACCTAAGTGCCACATGGCAGGCATAGGGACCCGCCACTTGCACTAAAGTCTTGCACTTGATGCTTTCATCCTTGGCAGAAAAAACTGAAAAGAAAGACTCCTTTAAGTAGCTCTCACTTTATTTCAGTAGAGCCCAGCAGAACACTTCTTCATTCCAGTTTTAAATCTGGTACCACAAACAGCTTGCCTGGCAATTGCTGAAGATTGACATTGATAACTAGGAAGACCTGCATGTAGCTCATCTGCCTGGGGAAATAAAGGTGAAACGTAGAAGGAAGCTAATACTACAGCCAGGACTTCACATTCTGAGGTGGATGACATTTCCTTTGTTTCAGAATAGGTGGTTGTCTCTCAGCCACTGCCTTGGGGCCTCTGCAGGCACCTGTGAACAGCAGTGTATATTTAGCAGGAACCTCCTGGCTTTTGCAAACTGCTCCTTCTTCCCCTGTGTCTCATGGATCAGTGTCCATGCCTTCCCATATCTGGATGGTCTAGGAAATGGAAAAAATTACTCATGAGTATTAAACTATAGGTGCTGCATGGTGGCTGCACCCCAGCAAGTTGCACACATCCCAGACAATGGAAAGCACTTGTCATTTGCATGTGACCCACCATTGTCATCCTCAGGTGACAAAGAGCAGGAGCCATTGGGCCAAAATACCTGCCATTGCCATAGTCTAGAAAGGGGCTCCAGTAATGGCATCCTAGAAGTTAGTGATTAGGGATTTCTTTCCAAAGCTAAGGATGGAACTGTGGCCCCATGTTTTGTTTCCTACCTTCTGTATATGGCAACTGTATTGCTTCTGGAGTCTCAAAGTTACAAGTGTTGGCAGCCACCCAGTGTTCACTGAGCAGGAAGTGTCAGAGGCAGAAGACCAAGGACCAGATAGTGGGGGAGTTTGTAGCCTCCTTGGAAAGAAGAGGGCAAGAGGCACAGAGGAATGGCATTCATATATGGGTTTCTACCAGAACTTTCATGGATATTGTGTACAGGGGGTATTGCGGAGGCTGGGAGGATTGTGCAGAAGCAGTTCAGAAGGAACTCTGCAGCAACCAGGGAAAGAATGGTTGTGGCAAAGGAGACACTGGAGTGGTTCCATAGGGGTATGGGCTTGAGCAAGAGATACAGAAGCTGATACTTGAGTTCCTATCCTCCAGGCCTTTATGCATAGAGGTAGTGCTTTGGCCCTTGTTTCTCAACCCAGCATTTTCTGGTAGCTGGCCCTTTACCAACTTAAAACGGGTTCACAGATTCACACAAATTCACAGAAGTTTAGGGCTGGAAGGGACCTCGAGAGATCATCGGGTCCAGCCCCTCTGCTCTGGGCAGGAAAGACTGCTTGGGGGGAACTCCTGCAATCCCTTGAAGCTCAGCAGCGCATAGGTGCCAGCATTCCAACCTTCTGTTTGATTAGGGGATGAGAGAGCAGCTCCTTTTAGGAGCTTCTTTTACCTTCAAATCCCTACATTAGTCTGATGTGCCACTTGGGATTCAGGACAATGCGCTGGGCAGCCAGACTTTGAATTCGCTCACCACCATGACACGTGAGGGTACTGTTCAATGTATATAACTTGTTTCTCTTCCCCTTTTTCATCCTCCCTGCAATAGCTGGACACCTCCTGAAAGTATGCCAGACACATTAAAGCTCTCTAAAATACAGTCATCACTGATCTCTCTTCAGTGATTTTAGTGAATCAACTTGCCTAGGTGGGCACTTATGCAGCTGAAGGGGATGTGTTGGTTGATCATGTACATCACAAGGACCTGTTGGCATTGTATATTGATCAGGGTGAGGAGCTTGAGGCTGGAAGCATCTGTGCTGTATGAGGATATGGTTTGAAGGGGAAAAGTGCAGTGTGAAAGGGCACTGTAGGAAGCTGGGCCAGAAGGGACGCATGGAAACACTAACTTCTTCGATGATACAGTTATTTTCTGCTGTACATCTGGGTTTTATCTCCTATAGGTATGCATGTTTGGATGTCTACACGGTTTGGTTTTTTTTACCTGTTGGGTTTATAAAATGTAGTCTGCACTGTCACGTTTTAGTCTTGTATGCGCCTGCTCGGTCTTGATGGGCATTTATTTAAACTAATAGATTTCTTCTCATTTTAAGGTACTTTTCCAATTGATCTGACCAAAACACGTCTCCAGGTCCAGGGCCAAACTACTGATGCCAAATACAAAGAAATTCGTTACCGAGGAATGGTGCATGCACTAGTGAGGATATGCAGAGAAGAAGGATTGAAAGCATTGTATTCTGGGTAAAAATAGGCTATGTTTCATATAATTAGTTTGCAGTAGATGCTTTCTGGAATTCACGGATGCAAATTAATAACTAACCAATGGTATTGGGATTAAATCAATACTGGTGTTCATTAAGGAAGTCATTTGAATTAGCCATAGTTTTCTCAGGACTTATTAATGAGTGATATGGCCAATCTTTATTCTTATGCTTCCATGTTTCCTTCATTGAAAACCTTTCACTTGGTCTAAAATGGTGAAGTTTGTTTATTTAAATGTGCTTCTTGTGCACATCTTGAGTTCAGTCTATCCCACTATAAAATCTTGGTTAAAACATTGCCTGATTTTATAAGACTTGAGGCAGCATAGCCACTATTGCTGTTTTTACAGGATTGCCCCTGCAATGCTACGCCAGGCTTCATATGGAACCATAAAAATAGGAACTTACCAAAGCTTGAAAAGAATATTTGTTGAGCGACCAGAAGGTGAGTGGGTTTTCAGCTTCTGCTTATCACTCTGTTCTTGTTTATATTTCCATTTCAGCCATATGATATATTTTATTGTATCAGCTCTAGTTCTTTCTCTCTCTGAAAATTGTTCCTCAAACCAAAATTCTACAAATTAACCCCCCTGGGAAAATAAAAATATCTGCTCTAGAATTGAAACTTTTATTGCCAGCTGCCTCTTTCACTGAAGTCTTGCACTTGATGCCTTCTTACATTATAACAGCATGCAACTCTTTGTTTTTCTCCCTACCCTCCTCCTCTTTGTAACAGATGAAACCCTGCTGATAAATGTTTTTTGTGGTGTTCTTTCGGGAGTGATCTCATCATCTATTGCCAATCCTACAGATATTTTGAAGGTAAGCATGTTTTATATCATGTATAGATTCTTAGCATAAGTTGTTTTGTCCTTTGCTATATTCTGTAGATGTTATTCTTGTTGTTGTTTTGCATGTTACTCATCTAGAAATTTAAAGAGTTTCCCATGGGAAGATCAATTCCTAGCATTTCTGTCTAAGGCTGTTGGCCAGCTAAAAGCATTCACTTTGAAATGAATGTTGCTAAAAAGGATTCTAAATGTATACAAGGCCCATGGAAAATGCAGCCTTGTCTGGACTGGGAAGGATCCTATGAACCATTACAAAAGGTTCAGTACAGGTTAAAAATCTGTAGGGCAGGATCTCATGCTTTTGTGGAAGGTTTGGCAGTCCATTGTCCCCTTGAAACAGTGTTTCAGCATATCCATTAATGACTTGAGCAGGGTGTATCACCTAGTGAAATCATCAGTGCACTTCTGTAGCATCCATGGGGTTTTTTAATTATTCTTGGTGGTGCCCTTCCAAGTATAAAAAAAGCTTGACCCTGTTTAACTTAAGATTGTAGCTTGAGATCACTTGGCTGCTTCTGTCACTTTGCAATAATTGAAAATATTAAGAATTCAGAAAAATATACTTTCTACATGCTTGTAATTTAAGGAAGTACAAGTACTTCCTACTTTCCCCCAAATACTGTTGAAAGAAGCAAATTGCTTACAACTTTGCATTTCATAAAGAACTACAAACTGACAAGAAAATAAGCCTTCATCCCAGTCTGATAAGTATGCATACTTGATTATCTTCTAAAATCAGGTGTAAATACTCCATTTGGCTGTTTCTAAACAACACAAATCAAGTTTATTCTTCAGAAATCCTCTTCATTCTCAGAAATCCACAAGGTCACAGGACATAATTCCTCCCAGATGAAAACCTGATCACATTGACCTTCCACTTTGAGATGTTCCAGTAAGAAAGGACATCATGCAGAACCCTTCTGTCAATCTGATATATGTTTTAATGTACCAGTATAAAAATAGCAGTCACTCATAGTTACTAAGAGCTACACTGCGTACGAGTCTAAATATGGTGTTCCATATATAGCCATTAAACTTGAAAGATAGCTGATACATATCTGCAGGCATCTGATATAGTCATGATGTAGCTAGTTTGTTAGTTTCATTAATAGGAGCATGTCATATTTTGAAAATGGTTAATTTTTTTTATGATTACAACATTTCAGTTTAATTATTACATGGTTCATATTTTAGTAGTTGAAAACTAACAAGTTCTTGTTTTTTGGTTTGCAAATACTCCTTAGATTAGAATGCAGGCCCAAGGCAGTGTGATTCAAGGAGGAATGTTGGGCAACTTTATACGCATCTACCGAAAAGAAGGCACTAGAGGACTGTGGAAGGCAAGTTCATAAAGTATTACACTACATCTTTTGTGCTGTTAGTTCTTGAATTACTTGCAAGTATGCGCACTTTGAAGGAATGCAAATACAATCTCTCCAGTCAAAATATTGGACAATGATGTAGCTAATTTTGCAAATACAATCCATTCAAAGATTTTGAAGTACTAATGAGTGTAGCATCTGATATGGAGATAACACTCCAAGAAGATAAGAAAAGGAGACTCTGGGTGTGTCTACACGTGCAGTTACAGTTCCTGAATTAACTGCAGAGCAATAAGCTCCACAGTTTGTTCAGCTGCACGTGGAGCTCAGGTGGAGTATCCTCAGCTGGCAGGGGGTTTTGGGGGACAGCCTGCCATCCTAGGGCAGCTTCCCCCAGTTTAGCGTGCTGAAGAGGGGCTAGCTGGGGCATGAGGGAGCTTCATTGAGGGGCTAATCAGCAGGCAGCCTGTGCACTAAAGTACCCTCATACCCCAGCCAGCCCCTCCAGCTTCTACACGTGCTGCTGTGGAGTTTTTCATTCTACAGCAGGATAGAGCTTGTATTTACAAGTACTATCCTGTTTTGGAATAAATTAGTTTACTCCAGCCTGTAGGGATGCACATGCAGATGCTGAGACATTTACTGCACAGCTAATTAGTCAACTGTGCAGTTAATGTCTGTGTAGATGCACCCTTCTACTACTGAGGCTTCAATTGCTTTCCCTGGATAACAGAGGAAGGCAGTGACAGAACCAGTCTCTTAACTTGTCTTAATTTAAAGCTTACTCATTTACCACAATCCTAGTGAGAGAGTTTTCCTAATACTTAACCGAAACTTCCCTTGCTGCAACTTGAGACCATTGCTCTTTGTTCTGTCATCTGCCACCACTGAGAACAGTTTAACTCCATCCTCTTTGGAACCCCCCCTTCAGTTAGTTGAAGGCTGCTATCAAATCCCCCCTGTCTTCTCTTCTCCAGACTAAATAAGCCCAGTTTCCTCAGCCTCTCCTCATAAGTCATGTCCTCCAGCCCCCTCACCATTTTTGTTTCCCTCCACTGGACTCTCTTCAACGTGTCCACATCCTTTCTGTAGAGGGAGGGGGTCCAAAACTGGACATAGTACTCCAGATGTGGACTCGCCAGTATAGAATAGAGGGGAAGAATTATTTCCCTCTATCTTCTGGCAATGCTCCTACCAATGCAGCCCAGTATGTTGTTAGCCTTCTTGGCAACATGGGCACACTGTTGGCTCATATCCAGCTTATTGACCACTTTAACCCCCAGGTCCTTTCTTGCAGAGCTGCTGCTTAGTCGGTTGGTCTCAGGCCTGTAATGGTGCATGGGATTCTTCTGTCTTAAGTGCTTGTACTTACATTACCTTGATTTATAGCCCAATTTATTTTTAGTTGTTGACAAAAAATGAAACTCCTCTCCATGTAAAAACTGTTAATTATCTTAAGTCATGGGGAATATAACTCTTTCATAAACTCTGTAATGTTGCAGCCTGAGGTTAATTTAATTAAGAAGCTTCCTATTTAAGGGTATGTGTATGTATCTTTATTTGCCAACTGTAAAACTGAAAGAGACCTTTAATATAGTATAGGTCTGTTTCAGACCAGAGCTGTTATTGTTGAATTGATCTTGTGTTGGAAATTTGTACCATTAGACAAATGTTTATGGAAGCAGAGACTAGATAGCTTTGGGGATTAGTAACTGGCTATTGTGCCTTTCAGGTTTTATAGTTTTCTGGTTCAAAATGAATCTAGGAAGGTGGTGAAGCTTGCCTCGTGGTTAGTTTCTTCTGATCCAGTTAATGAGGCATGGGTCTAAAACAGGGGTAGGCAAAGTATGGCCTGTGGGTCGGATCTGGTGTGCCAAGGGATTCTGTCCAGCCTGTGGTGGGTCCTTTGGCCCTGCCTGGCCCAGCCATGGCATGTAGCCTGGGCCAGGGTATGTGTGGCTAGTCCCACTGCTTCTGGGTGCTTGGTGGGGCTAGGGTGGCGCAGTGGCTGGACTCCACTTCCCAGCAGCCCCTGCAGCAGCAGGTGTTTTCGGCTGCCACTGCTAATGTCTGCTGCCATTGGACCTGGCCCGTCCACCCCGGACTGACTGATGGGGGCACCAGACAGAGTGGGTGGGTGGGCAGGGTCTCCATGGATACCAGCTGGGACCAATGTTCCCCCTAAGGATCAGTGGTCCGTGAGTGCGCTGCCTCGGTCCGTGAGCACGCTGCCTCAGTCTGGCGTGGGACACTTACCGAAGTGGGCTGGGGCTGGGGCCGGAGCCTGGCGCGGGCTCCCCAGCTCCGGAGAAGTGCTCCACTCCCCCACATCAGGGCCGGGGAGCGGAGCATTTCCCTGGAGCAGGCGGAGCCCGCGCCAGGCCCCCTTGCCTTGCCTCTCCTCGGGGAGGAGCCGCTGCCTGCCCCAGTGAGGCTCCGGCAGCTCCGGGAAACTGCTTCGCTCCCTGGCCCTGATGCCACGTGCCTCCTTGCTCCCCGAAGCCATGCTGGGGAGCAGAGCAGTGTCCTAGAGCCAGCGGAGCCACACTGGGGCAGGCAGTGGCTCCCCCCCGAGGCAAGGCAGGGATGGAGGCTGGGACGGGGGGGCTGGCGCGGGCTCTGCCAGCTCCAGGGAAGTGCTCCACTCCCCAGCCCTGATGCGGGGGAGCGGAGCACTTCCCTGGAGCCGGTGGAGCCCATGCCAGGCTCCCGCTCCAGCCTCTCCTGGTGCGTGGCCTTGAAAAGGCTGTGCATGGCCACACTTTTTTATTTGTGTGCAGCCGTGCGCACATGCACCTTAGAGAGAACCTTGGCTGGGACCCTCATGGGCAGGGGGGATGGGGCTGTGGCCAGGTGGGGAACAGCATCCAGGAGCTGGGATTGCAGGGTGGTGATAGCATGGGGCTGGGGCACAGCCGCAATCTGCTCCTTATACAACTGTCACAGTTCCATGGGCAGGGAACTGCCCTACAATCCTGGTCCTGTCAACCTGTTGCGCTCCTGGACGCTGCTTGCTGCCTGCCTGTGGCCCCAACACATCTGCCTGGCCAAGCGTGCCCTACCCATGGGGACCCTGACCAGTCTTCATGACCCCACCCGCCTGCTCTGTTTGGAGCCCCCGTTGGTGGGTGCAGAGTGGACAGGCCTGTTCCTCTTTTTCTTACATTGGAATTACACCTTCCATAGTGTGTGGGGAATTCTGTATCAGTAATTTGGAAGTCCCTTGTAAAACAATTCATGCTCTGTACATCTTCAACATTCTTGTGCTTTACACTTTTTTAACAATTAACCACACTTGACACTGAAAAATGTGTGTCAGGAAAGAGTACCTTTCCTCCCCTATATGTGAACCTTCTAGATAAGGGGTTTTGACATCGTCACAGTGTGCACCACCTCCCATGCCATTTGTGATCAGAGAATGTTTCTACAGAAATTGGATGTGTGGAAAAGTAATTATCTTCAACTCAGTTGAAAATACATGAGTATTTCTTTGTTGATGTTTATCTCTGAAAAAATATCATTGCTTTCCATTTAGTTTTTCACTCATCTCTTCAGTTTCTTACAGTTGATAGTAAGATGAGTCAGCACCATATGACCAGCAAGCTATCAACAGAACACCAGCTTTAGGTCAAGGTTGAAAGATGTTGATTGAGGCCATGTGGAGAAATTTGTATTGCTAT
>NW_005842599.1:937841-950633 GCF_000455745.1 Alligator sinensis | reverse complement strand
AATGCATCATAGCCATGATGGTTCAGGAGAGCTACAGCCTAAGCAGCTACCGCCTAAGCTAAATGCTAGATAAAATAGAGATTTGTATTTAGCCCCATATGTAAATGAAAACCGTCACTTAAAGGAGTGGAGGAGGGCTGTAAACTGAAAGCCAGTAGAAATTATCAGAAGTAACTTCAGAATGTTTTGAAGCTACTTCAGATAACCTCTCCCTCCTTCAGTCCTTTTAAGTGATTACTTTCTTTACACAAGTTACTGCTTTACCTGGTATTTAGCTTAGGCTGTACCTGCTCCTCGGATCTGAGGAAGGGCACTTTGTACCTGAAACCTTGTCTAACACTTCTCCCAACTAATAAAATAACAAATAAAAGATTATCAGAAATCCTGCTTTTCTGAATTAACTTTAGTCTGTCTTCTGGAATCTTTCATAAGCACTGCTTTTCCCCACCCATTGAAACCCCATCCTGCCTATCTTTAAATAATTATTTAAAGATAACTCATTTGCTTGAGTCAAGAAAATGACTAGTTTGGGGGAATCAGGTGCTCTGCATCTCAAATGTGATGTCTGAGTTGTTTTGGATGAGGCACAAATGATGTATTAAAAATATTTAAAAAAATGAACAATTCTTGTTTTGCCAGGGGGTGTCTCTAACAGCTCAGAGAGCTGCTATTGTTGTTGGAGTGGAGCTGCCGGTTTACGATCTTGCCAAGAAGCATATAATCATGTCTGGATTCATGGGAGATACTGTGTATACTCACTTCCTGTAAGTTTGCAGGTAGAAGGATAGATGTTTCAAAGCATTTCACAGAGAGTAAATTACATATGATTAAAGTTGATGTTAGTGGCAGGTGAATGGCTAAATCCCTATGCATTGCTGTGGGATTTATCCCTTGATGTTTGACGGCTCGTATGTCTTAGAAACACTTTTGCTTTTGCAGATATTGGTTTGAAATTGGGGTTGTTTGGAAGGCTTAAAATAAAATGTATCTGCTAACTTAAAAATAACCCATTTAAATGTGTACCACCATCCAGTCTTTAACCTGTATGCATACCTGGTCTTTACCTGTGTTATGTGTTTGTTTTGTTTCTTTTGCTCCTTCCCCACCTCCACCACACTTAACTTTACTTTGGGGTGTGGAAAAATAATAGTTTGTTAATAGGAACACAGACACAATTTCTAGCTAGAATGTTATAAACATTTTTGTTCCATTGGGTGTTTATATACTGTAAAAACTTCGGGGGTTTTATACTAAAATTGTATATGAAATTGGCTTTCATTAGATCAAGCTTCACCTGTGGGTTAGCTGGAGCCCTTGCATCAAATCCAATTGATGTTGTGAGAACACGCATGATGAATCAGAGAAGCCTGAAAAATGGGACACAATCAGGCTACAAGGGCACTTTGGATTGCTTGTTACAAGTACGTATCATTTGCATAGTAAACAGTTGTATGCTAACTGGGTTCCCAGCACTGCATGGGAAAACTTGCATCTTTCCCAGTTGTAAGAATATACCAATATCTCCCCGTAATGCAAACAAGTATTTAAGATTTTGTTTGTGCAGGGGATGGCCAAGCAGGAGAAATAATGGGCCAAAAGTGAGGGGCCATTTTTAGTTGAGAACAGTATGTACAGTTTTCTTGACAATGAGCATGGAGATGCGCTTAAGATATCTGCCTTTAAAAATGCCTGACATGAAAAAGACTGGCGTTGGTGTCCATATTATCTGGTCTCTTGGAGTTCAGGTAGAAATTAAACTGTTGCTGTAAAAGCAGCTTAACTTTTTTCAAATTTCAAAAACAAGGGGATGGGTGGAGGTTTCTGAATAGGCAGATTTTTTTTTTTCCTTTTTGACTAGCTTTTCATTTTTTCATGTTTTTGATATTATCTGTTGCTTTACTTTGATTTAGCCTTTGCTGTTTTCAGTTGCAGGGCATTAAAATTTAAAATATATGAACTTTCAGAAATGTTGCTAAGCAAGTGTAGGGCAGTTTATTTATGTAGTAGAGAGCAGGCAGAGTTACAGTGGGGGTCTCTGTCTAGTCTGACAGCTGGAACTTTAAACTTTTTGATTACCAAAAACCATTTCTTTGGTATCAGCGAAGAGCTGGCTATGAGGAGTAAGATTAAAAAATATCAGTTTCCCCTGGAAGATTTTGAGGAGTGAAATCCAATGTCTTTTGGTTTGGATTGGATGGGCACCCTTTCATGGGAGACAGACTTTGTCCCTGCCTTCCAAACTGGATGCCCTAATCTGCAACATGACCAGTCTTGTTGGAGGAGCACTGTATGGCAGAACTCAGCATGTAAAAGATTAACTCTTAGACATCTCATTCAGTGGAAGGGCTTTGTATTGCCATTCTAGATTCTTATTAATATAGAATTTATTTTCCAGACATGGAAGAATGAAGGCTTTTTTGCTTTATATAAAGGATTCTGGCCAAATTGGTTAAGACTTGGTCCTTGGAATATTATTGTATCCTTTTTTTCAACAATGTTCAAAAATATTTTTTTTGCATCTTTTTTGGTGAGTAGTGGGCCTTCATAGGAGATATGGTGGACTAGTGAAATGTGCTTCATATAACATTCTGGTGTGTTTGACTGTATTTTTCTAACAGGAGTAATATTGGCATGTATTCATGTTCTCTAAGATTCTAAACACAAGGTGAAGTTTTAATATGGTTTGTCTCATCTGTTTTAAGCACTTTCATTTTCTTTAGCCTTCGATTTCCTATTTGTATGTTTTACTGGATTGGGATTTAGTTTATATATATGTGACCAGGTCAATCAGCAGTTTTGGAAATTATGCAATATAACTGTGGCAGTTTCCTGAATTAATGGAACTACAGATGGTCATAAAATCTTTTCGTACGTCTCTTTCTACTCTGCTGTACAACTTACACAGTATACCATTAGCCATCTGTTTTTCCTTCTGCTCTAATAGTTGACTAATGAATTCTTTATGAAGAGGCAGTTTTATTTTTCTCCTTTCTTTTTACAAACAACATTTATTTAGCAATATAGTTGCTTCCAGTGAAAGGTTAAGAGGCACAAGGGTCCAAGAGTATCTCTCCCAGTGTGGCTTCTAGCCTTTCATTAGTTGAATATCCAAAATGCTTGAGACAAAATTGGAGAAGTGCTTGATCATGTGAAGAGAAGAGCTTAGGGGTGAGGCCAGCATGCTCTGAAGCAAATTTTCCTTGTTCTGTGCCCTGGGTGCCAGAGGACACTGTAGCAGCTGCTAGAGGGAGTGACAGTTCACTACTATGTACAATATTTGAGGGCAGAATTGCAGATCAAAGCTTTATATATTTAAAATCAATTTAATGCAAAAGACATTATTCATAACAAATATTTTTAACAGAAAATGCTAATTATTCATCTTCCTTGACTAATTGCTCCAGTTCTTTGTGACATATGAACAGCTGAAGAAATTGGATTTCTGACAGATGCTAGATTGTCTGTTGCATCAAACTGTGCTTCTTTGGCATTTGAACTTAGGGCAATTTAAAAAATGCTCTTTAGTGTTTGCTTGCATCAGGCACCTAACATGTTGACGGGAAAAAGCAAGTGGATCATCATAATGTTGGACTGTCCAAAAAGGTCTCAAAAAAATGGTGGATGCTGTAATGTTACTTAACTAATATGTTAGAACCCAACCACCAGCTCTTGAGATTGAAACTAAACTTGATAGAATTCCTCTACAAGAGACACAAGTGCTCTAGGACATAAAATGCATGACAACTCATACATGTAAAAGCTTTTCTGGCTGCTTACATTGCACTTCTGGACAATAGGAAAATAGCTACAACAATGCTTCTCCAGAGGTAGGTATAGGTTTTGGAAGTACCAAGCTCTTTGGTCTTCTTCCTGAACTGGAGGTAGTAATATGGTCATAAATGGCTGATTGCAACTTCTTTTGAAATTTTGGATGCTTCTTAGTTCAGATGTTTCATGGTGAAAGGACATTTTTCGTAGTAATTCAGGCTATAATGAGTTGTATTCTCTGTAAACTGACACAAACCAAATATACTTTCAAAGTATACTTGTTAGGGGATTTAAATGTTGCAAAATACTTTGTCAAAAGCTAAATGTGCTTCTGGGTTGAAGACCTTCTGCCTGTTTCGGGAGTAACAAGGTTTAATTAAAAAAAACAAAACCTTGTTGCTAGGATTCGTCACAATTCTGTGTGGTTTAAGGAAATTCTGGCTTTTTTAAGATGTGACATTAGCATATAATATGGGGGATTTTTGCAGAAATTAGTCGGTAAATCTTAATCTGAGAAGTCAGTCTTTAGTTCCCCTTCTGCTTACTTTGCTGAGGGAATTCATTTTTTTTCACCCTTGTTCCACTGTGTGAAAGGAGTGATTACTTCCAGCAGTCATGGCTTCATGTGTCACTGGAAGGATGCATGCCACAGTTGGACAAGTGAGGAAACGCAGGTGCCAGTGTATGGAGAGCGTAGACTCAAAAGACAACTTAATGCAAATGCTACCTTCCTAAACGAGAATTACAGGAAAATTCTGTTCTTCACTGCTTTCATTCAGCAAAATAGGTCAAAGTTGTTGTTACACAAACATAATATTCAAGACAGTGGGAGTTGATTTCTAGGTAGGGTGTTTACCGTTGCCTTCAAACAGGCAACCAGTGCTGTCAAACTAAACACAATCTGTGTTCAGATTCCTGAAGAGACTCTTCAGTGTGTTTAGTCATAAACAGGGAGTGGTGAAGTGCAAGAGTGAGAAATGCCTCTTCTGTGCCTCCAGAAGATGGTAGTGTTGGGTCATTTATGTGCAGTTACTCATAGTGTGTGGATATCTCATCTGGAACCAGTCATCACAATAGGTGCTTAATCATACATTCCACTTAAAGCAATTGTTTGATTGTGGATTTCACTCTTACTAGTTCATTGTTAAAGTGGCTAAGTCTGAAAGCACAAAGTAGATATTTTTTTTAAATGCACAAGGCACTTTTCTTTTGAGAACATCCAGAGTTAGGATGATGTTGTTTTTTAAAGTATTTTTGAATATTTAAGGTAAAACTACGGTGCAAGTTCTGCTCATGTGCACTAATAGTTTTTCTTTACTGCTATTCGTACACATACACATCTTTCTAAAATATTTTTGTACCAAATGAAAAAAAAACAACAAAATTTGTATGTGTGTATGTATTTAAAGTGTTGTTAACCCTATGCATGCTGTCTTTAGATTGAACACGAGTAAAGAACATTATCCCTAAATTGAGGAGGGATAATTACTTGCAAATTCTGTATTACGAATGAAACCTAGGGATAGTTGCGGGTTGCTTAGGTATACGTTTAGTAAGCAGAAAATGCTGTTGCTATAAACTGGGCGCTGTAATTCATTTAGCTAAGCCAAAATGGTGTACCTTAAATATTATGGAAATATGGGCTAATTCAGTAAATTAAGAGTAAAGAATCTGTTGTAGGAGATCTGGCTTAAGATAACCTGTTTCCAGGTCTGAAAATGGATCTCTATGAATGTGTGGGGTACTAAGAAAATGTTGGACCTCCCAGTGCTAATAATCCAAAATTGATATCTGATTGCAGGAGATTCCTGTGGGAATATTGAAATCTAGATACTAATTTTAAATATTAAGAAGGCCCTCATGGTAAGGAAGAATACCATAATTAGTGGTTCTAAACCTTTTCTATACCATGATTTCACATTCAGCAAAGGTTTTGGGACCACAGTTCTGTCATGCTTTAAAGAAGAGAGTGTTTACAGTTTTTCACAGTGAGAATCTGTGTTGAATATTGGAACAATTGGCTTCAGTCTTGAATTATGTGAGGGCATTAAAATATATATAGATATTTGCAAGCAATGTCAGCTGTTCTTAAACAACTTATGTTAAAAGAAATGTCTCTTTTAAAAGTATAGAATTCCATACTTAAACATTTAACTTTGCTTTAAAAGTTATCACTGCTGTAATTGTACTTAGCTTACACATTTTTAGCACTGACGGAATGTCAGCAAAATTTAGAACCTGAGCTCCCTGCAGGAATGGTCTACTTGACTTTTTCTGGAATGTCTGAAAATAAACCCCCAAATGATCATGCCTGATATGCAGGATGATCAAGCTACCCTAGTTCTTTGTGCTGAAGTTACATTTGTGGACGTGTATATGCAAGTGCACTAACTTCAAATGGTATGCACTCAGCTGGCAAGAGGCATATATGCACTTAATAGGGCAGCTCGTCCTCCTGAAGGGTATGTGCAAATGTTTAAGTAAATAACCAAATCAGTTTTCTTCCATGCAAAAAGATCATTGTAGGAAGATCAGCATTGCATCAGGAAGATCAGCATTGCATCATTTCGGGTTCATGTTGTCATGTTTTGTGGAATACTGAACATGTATTATTCAGCCCACTTTTCAGCATTAATAGTTTCTTGTGCTAGTGAGGTTATTTATTGACATGGAATGTGAGAGGAAAAAGTGCCTTTCTTAAGGTTTTATTCTTTCAGTTACTTTTGTTGATGTCCTATTTGAATGGGAAAATGTATTTGTTGCAGTACAATAAAACGCTTGTGGAAAAATGATGCCTCCCTGTCTTAAATGGGTCATTTTACTTGGTTTCCTGCCACAGCAGAAATTACTGCTTAAAAACTATCTAGACCAGGGCCAGGCAAAATATGGCCCGTGGGTTGGATCTGGCTCACCAGGCCATTCTATCTGGCCTGCAAGGCCCCTAAAAATTTTAGAAAATTAACTATCATCTGCCCCTGGCTGCTTGTCAAAGATGACAAGGTGCCAGCTGCAGCAGGACCCAGGGGGAGCCAGCGGCAGGACCCAGCAGCCACAGCAGCAAGTCCTACCCAGCCCCACCTCCATGCCCCTCAGGCCCCAACTGAAAACCTTTACCTAACAGAGGCTTCTGGCTTGGTGACTCGGGGGCGGTTCCCCACCTTCATGCAACTTGGCTAAGAATGCTGGGGGGAGGGGAGGACCACTGGCGATCACCTTAGTCCTTGGGGCGGGGCTGGCTCCTGCTGCATCCTGTGGTCCTGGCAATGAAGCTGGGAACCACATGGTGCCAAAGCGGCCACCAGGGGGGCAGGGAGAAGCAACAGTGGGCAGGAAAACAAGGACATGATGGTTGCAGTGGTGGCAGGTGGGGAGCGAGCGGCAGTGGGCAGGAGCTCAGCAACAGCTGGGTGGGAGCTGGCTCTGCCCCTTTCCCTGCTGGTGCAGCCCGGTCCAGCTCCACAGAGCCCCTGCCAGCCCACATCCTACGCTCCTGGGTCCCTGCCAGCCATGGCCCCGGGGCACCAGCATGGGCCCTGTTCTCCTGTCCAGCTGTTGCTGCACTCCTGCCCGCTGCCACTCTTCTCCCCACCCCCTGCCTGCAGCCGCTGCAATCACCATTTTCCTGCTTTCCCAACCCTTTGCTGCCACTTTTCCCCAGGCCCCTAGCTGCTGGCCACTTTGGCACCATGTAGTTCCTGGCTGCGTCGCCGGACCGCAGGATGCAGCAAGCGCCGGCCCCTGCAATTCACAGCTGGGCGTGTGTGGTGCTGGCTGGGCTGGGCCAGCTCTTGCTGCATTTTGTGGACCCAACCATGCAGTGTGGTGCTGGAGCCAGCTGGCTGGGGAGATGTGGGGAGGAAGGTAGGGAAGCGGCAAGAAAAGGGCAGTGGTGGTAGACGGGGGTGGGGAAAGTGGCAGTGATTGGGTGGGTGGGAATACAGAACCTGTGCTGGTGCCAGGGGCAGGAGCACTAGTAGGGGCTTGGCCTGCTGCAGGCCCTGAGTGCCCTGAGGCCTCACAGCCTGGTGCTGCTGGTGGCAGGGGCTATGGGCACCACCTCCCCATGTACACCCCACACCCCGTCACACACCCTAGCCATCCTCCCCTTCCACACATGACACAACCCTCCCCAGCCACCCTCCCCAATACACTGCCCTCCACAAACCCCATTGCTGGCCTGACACAGCTCGGCTTTTAGCCAGGGAGTAAAGTTCATGTTCCCTGCCCCTCTGCTGTGTGGTTCCATAGGACACTAAATCACACGCAGTCTAATCCAGTTAACTACAGAGAATGGGAAAGCTGAAGAGTAAAATGCAAAAAAGGAAAATAGAAAACAAATATCAGTCCTTGGCTGCAGCAAAATGGTGAATTCATTGCAAAAAAGGATCATATAAAATAGCAACATTACGAGTATGGAATTAGTCCCAAGCTCCTTCCAAAGAATACTTCTGCAGTCTAGCCTTCCTGCAGCTGTATTTTTTGTATTTTTCACAGACTCGGGCAGGCCTCCTTACATCAGTTCATATTGTTAACGTTTCCAAGAATTTCCCCTAAATGAAAATTTAAATCTTTTTTTTCATGTGAGAACACCTCAGTGATGCAAAATTCTATACCAAGGGGTAAATTTTGATGCCTATTTATGGTAGCATGAAATAGGCATTACCCAGGAGGGAAGGTGTTAATAGGCCTATGGGGAGCAACCTTTTGAGCAGGCATGTCACAGATTAGGCCTGCACCCTCCCCAAATGCCACTCTGATCCACTTCCCCTGCCAGATCTGCTCTGCTTTTTGTTCCCAGTCCAGGTTGCTGCTATGTTATGGCAGGTTGGCCACTTCTGTTACAGACAATTAGGACATGTCTACATATTGCCGGATGGTGACATTGCTGTGGAAGTTCCTTTTGGAAGTACTAGAGCATGGCACAGTATGGGTAGTTACTACACTATGCGCACAGCACACGAGTAGATTTCGCTGCTACATTGCCATAGTGGCATGCTATATATACCTGGGGTGTGTGCCACTATGGTGACATAGCTGGCAATCACGTATAGACATATGTGATCACTATGTTGCTGTAGTGTGCTGTATGGAGACGTAGCGCATCGCTATGTCCCTGTGTGCCCTTAGGGTAAGAAAGCTAGTATTATGGTAACTACAATGTATTGGTAGCTGACAACTCCATGAAAACTTCAGTTTGGCCTAAATTGTAACAAGCTATCTATCTTGCCTAAACAAAGCTAATTAGTCATAACTTCTAGAAATGAATATTTGGGCACTTAATTAACATATGCAGAAATGCTTAAGAAACCATCCCTGGATCTTACAGCTGCACCTCCTGAAATGTAATATATCTCATCCAATGTACCAAATGCCCTGATGGAAAATATGTAGGAGAGACCAAACAACAACTGCGCACCAGAATGAACGCACACCGGAAATCTATCAAAGACAGAAATACCCAATTACCGGTGGGGGCACATTTCTCACAGGAGGGCCACTCTCTCTCCAATCTCTCAGTCCTGATCCTCAAGGGAAACTTACACAACACTTCCCAGAGACGAGCCTATGAACTCCATTTCATCAACCTCCTGGATACTAGAGATCATGGACTAAACATAGACATTAGATTTTTGATACATTATAACCTGCCTGGCAACTGACTCCCCAGCCCAGCCGCTGGCTTCTTTACTTTTCATTCCATCCAGGAAGAGCACACACCAACTGCTGAAACTTCCTTAGCCTGACGAAGGGTTTTTGAACCCGAAAGCTTGCTTAATAACTATTCTCCAACTATTTGGGTTGATCTAATAAAAGATATCAAATTCACCCAAGGAACCTTGTCTGCCTAAGAAACCATTGTTTTCAAAAACATATTTTGAATTTGTTTCAATCAATCCTACCCTTATATAAAGTGGCATGGTTCTTAAGTTTACATTGAGCATACTGGTGGTGTGTGTGCTTCTGAAATTATGACAATAGCAGAAGTACCTCGTAAGAGAAATCAGGGTTTTTTTTAATTGAAATAAGAACCAACTGGGGGGCTAGCCCAGCCTAACCAAATTGTCCAGCCTTGTTAACCATGTAAGTAGTAGATTTTCTTTGTGAAGCACTACAGGAAACATCACATTCACTCAAGGAAGTTTGTTGTTCTAGAAACTGCTGCAGGAAAGAGCTGAAGTTTCTGTTTTTTTGTTGCCTTTCTTACATTAGTATGGAACCCAGTTCGGAGCCAGAAGGAATGAGCTGAGGTTGTTTTTGTTTTGATGCTTAAGCAAGTAGAGAACCTGAGATGTGAAAATAAGGGCCCTGCTACACATTCAAATAAAAGCTGGCTAGAAACCAACTGTAGAGCTCTTACACACTTTCAAGCACAAACTTTATAGCTAGTTGTCTCTTTTATTGCTGGACAGTGATTTTTTTCATGTGATAATCACTATGCATGCATGGCCAGTCTAAATCTATTGTGCCATTCACCAGTTAACTGTGTCACATAACTAAAGTGTAGCAGGGGCCTAAGGAACATTTAGCAAAACAGCACAGAACAAGATGCTGCATCCTTTGGTAACAGGCATTACTCAACTGACTATAAAGCAGCTCCTTATGTCATGGGATAAGTTAGTGTAAGTAGGCTGCGTACACAAGAGTGCAGATGTTTGTTTCCCTGGGGACAAGTAGTAGCAGCACACCTTGTGCTTCTGCTACTTGTCCCCAGGGAATGCCTGTGCTACCTGCCCTCTGGTGCACAGCAGGTTACCCGAGATGGGGTAGGGGAGGCTGGGGCCAGCAACTGTGTTGGCCCCAGCAGCCTTACCTGGGGTCCTGGGGGCTTCAGGGAGGTGCAGCTGTGGTGCTCCTGCAGCTGGAAGCCTGGCTGACAGCTGGAGCATGGCTCTGGTTGGCCAGGCTCCAGTTTTGGATGGTGTGCACTGCCTCCACGTGCACTGCCCCACTTTTTTCTGGAGATCCTGGGGTCAAAAAACCCCCCCACACTGCAAGGTAGCAGTGCAGGGAATGCCTGCATATGCGGTACGTTGCACTGCAGACGGGTATGCAGTGCCACCTACCGCACATCCACACTCGTCTGGATGTGGCTGTAAAGGCACTGGGATTATGTGCTTGGGAGCAACTTGGAGCAGCAAACGTCATGGCTGGATGAAGCCATCCAGAGGGACACGCCGTGATGCAGCTGCACACAAACAGACCACATTGATTTCTAGGCCCCCTGCTACATGTTACATAGAGAGACAATGAACTGGTGAATAGCATGATGAATTTAGACCAGCCACATAAGCAAAGTGATTATAGCCCAGGATGACACTCCAGCTATAAAGCTGGTGCTTGGAAACGTGTAGCAGCTCTATAGCTGGCTTCTGGCCAGCTTTCATTTGAACCAGGAGCAACACCACAGGAGACGTGAGATCTCTGGGAAGAGGGATGCTCAGTTAAGGGCTGGCTTGAGGTCGCTTCCCTAGGGAGCCTGGGATTTGAGTGGGCTGCGTTGCAGCCTTGAGAGAAGTTCCCTTGAGAGAAGTGCTGCTGGCGGTGCCTGCAGGTGTTTGCAACTCGCCACCCCCCTTCACTGCTGACACTGCCACTGGTGTCTGCAGGCGATTGCCGCTGGCCACTGCTGGCGGTGCCTGCAAGTGGTCACCACTTACCACCCCCCACCTTACCGCTGACACCGCCGGTGGCATCTGTGGTTGGTCGCCAATTGCCGCTGGCCACTGCCATCGCTGCCGGTGGTGTCTGTGGTTGGTTGCCGACCACTGGTCAGTGCTTGCCACCTTCGCCCCCTCTGCTGCCACTGCCGCAGCCGCCTGCAGGAGCTCCCTGCTCGCCACTGCCACGACTGACGCCTGCCAGCAGCCGCTGCCCCCCACACCGCAACCTCTGGGGGTACGCGTCATTCATGTCTTAAATATGAAATGATCATGCTCGAAGCTCAAAATTATCACATTTTCTGAAAAACTATTGTTCACTGAAAAGATATGCAAATAAGCTTGCAAATCAGTCATCTCATTTACTTTATATTACTCATTGTAACTCACCAGTGACTGAGAGAACTGGGTCACCAAAGTTGAAGCTTTTTAGTGTCAAGTAGTCATAAGCAGGGATTCTAGTTTTCTCTGATAAAAAATCCCAAATTTTCAGCTATAACCCCCCGCCCCCAAAAATCTACATCTGTCCATGATTAAAATGTAACACCACTTACATATATATATTAGTAATGTTCCATTTTTCATTTAAATCATGGGAAAATGTGGATGTTGGGCTATTTTTTTATACCCAAAATTTTAGATCTTTTTTCCTTTTAATCAGATTAAAGTAGGATCCCTTGTCCTAAGGAAGCACTGGCAGCAAACCCAAACCTCAGTTAAGTCTCCCTGAGAGTGATTTGGCTTTTGATGCATCAGTGAGCCGCCTCCAAAATGACGGTACGTTTTGAACACTTCGACTGTTATTGATCGTACATCGTGCAAGGGTTGACATGATCGTGCAAACACAACCATTAATGTACACGGGGCAACACACCGCGTAGGGAAGGCAGGGCGGCCTGCACCCCACAGGGCAGCTCCCCCCACGTGGCAGCCGCCGCCACCACCGCTCACTGGCCCTGGCCGTGCCTTGCCCCGTGTGTGCCCGCGCAGGCACAGTAGCTCCTAAGCGGCAGAGGGCACTGTCCGACTTGTAGCTCTCAGGCCCGGCGGGCCCCTGAGTAGTCCCAACATCCGGGGCCCTCTTTCCTCCAGCCTTGCCTCGCTCTGAGGGCAGCTCCCCCCACGTGGCAGCCGCCGCCACCACCGCTCACTGGCCCTGGCCGTGCCTTGCCCCGTGTGTGCCCGCGCAGGCACAGTAGCTCCTAAGCGGCAGAGGGCACTGTCCGACTTGTAGCTCTCAGGCCCGGCGGGCCCCTGAGTAGTCCCAACATCCGGGGCCCTCTTTCCTCCAGCCTTGCCTCGCTCTGACGTCATCAGGGAGCGACACCCAGGCGGCGCCAATCACTTCCGTGGAGCAGGGGTGGCC
>NW_005842599.1:917651-936821 GCF_000455745.1 Alligator sinensis | reverse complement strand
CCGGTGCCAGGCAGCGCCGGGGGCTGGCAGGGCCCCGGGCCCGCCTGCCGGCTCCGGCTGCCTCTGTGGTAGTAGCCGGGAGGGATCCTTCAGTAACAGCATCTGGCTTGTCCTAGTCGGTGCATGTGCACCTGTGCGTGTCTGTGTATATGCGTGTGTGTAAACAAGCATAGTTCTTCAAAAAGTCACCCTTTAAATACACCCAGCAAATCCCCCGATAGCCTGACTTGAGTATCATTTAAGTTTGAATTATTAGCTGCTTCATGTCCTTCGCGAGGTCGGGCTCAGGCTGCCTTGAGGCCATCATCTCAGTCCTCAAGTGTCCCAGTCCTTTCTCTTGGGGGTGGTTCATCTTGTTAGGTCCAGAGCCCGCCCCTGTGAGTGCTTTCCCCACCTCTTGCTGGAAGGAAAGAGCCTGTGGAGGCTGGTACTGTTTGGCTTAGGAGAGAGGCGTTCGAGGGGGCGTCCGGAGGAGGGTGGACCAGATACTAAGGGGTGAAGAGAGAGGCTGGAGAGAGCCGTAGTCAGTGCTCATTCACGGGAGGGAGCCAAGGCTGCCCCAGGGGAAGGAGCAGACACCACATTGAGAGTAGACGCAAGGAAGTCCTTTCTCACCCAGTCAGTTGTTTGGGTGCAGGGCTTGGCACCACCAAAGGTTGCGGAAGCTGCCAGATTAAAAAAAAAAGGAGGAGGAACGGGACAGATTCTTGGAGGCGAGGGACCTCGTTCCCTAGTGAGCATGGGAGAGGGGGGCCCAGCCTCTAAGTCACAAGGTCAGACCCAGTTTGTTTTCCCTTTCAGTATCCTCTCGCTGCCTCGTGTGACGCAGGCCTCCTGGCTTGTCATTCTGGAATGTAGGCCAGAGCCTGCCAAATAGAGCTGTTAGCCTCCCTTTGTGATGGGGGCCACTAAAGGCACATCGCTGATCACTTGGGACAACTAAAAGACAAAACCAGGGATGGAAGTGTGAGGGTCATAGGTTCAAAGCGAGTGCACTGAGGGAGGGACACCGAGCAGTGCACAGTAGACTGTGTGACACAGGCCTTTTCATATGCTATTCTGGAACGTGGGCCAAAATCCACCAAGCAGAGCTATAAGCACCCCTTGGTGATTTTGACCACTAAGGGCACATCACTGATCGCTTGGGAGAACTAAAAGATAAAATAGGGATGAGAGGGTCATTGGTTCAAAATGAGTGTGTCGAGGGGGGGGGGCACCTAGCAGAGCACATACTGGACACATGGGCCTTAGGCTCACAGAGCAACATTTACCCTCCCTCCCTCTCCCCCCCCACCGGTTAATAAAGGGGGCTATTGGGTATGTGCCAACTGAAGTTGTGGGATAAAACAGGGATGGAAGCGAAGGTCATGGGTTAAAAATGAGTACCCGGAGGGGGGCCACTGAGCAGATCACACTGGACAGTGGCCACAGGCCCTTGAATGAGTCTAAGGAGCCAGTGGACACAGCCCAGTGAAACTCCGCCTGAAGAACAGGTAAGGAACAGGAAAACGGCCCCACAGTCTCCAGGGCTCTTCCTTCCTGGTCAGCTGTGTTGCCAGCTTGGCTAGGGCTGGGAAGAGGTTGACTAAGAGGTCTCGGGACTTGATGGGGCCATGGAAGGGGAGTGCATAAATGAAAAAGTGCTGGGAGTAGTGCAGCCAGAACCTCAGCAGAAGGTTCTGGAGGAGGTGGTGAAGGGGCTGCAGCCTGCTGCACTCCCTCTGGATGCTGGGCCAGATGGACCCATGGTCTGACCTAGTTAATGACGGTTCTTATGTACAACTTCCAGATTGATTGATTATTTCTCTTTTGTACCTTTGACTTAAAGGACTTCTGTCCCCCTTACTACTTAGCTTAGTTGTCTTTCATACGTGGTTCCCTTAGATAACCAAAACTTGCCTGAAATCGAGAACCTTACTCCCAGACCTGCTTTCATTTCTCCTCCCATTTAATTTAAATAGGATCAGTTGGAATGGCTTAACCTAACACTGGGCTAAGTGTCCATCTGTTTTGTAAAGCCCTCTTGCTTCATGTGAAGATGACGTTTTAAAATAGCATTGTTTTTGTTGGTTCAAGGAGAGTTTGTTAGAGAAACTGGTCAGCTGTCAGATCTGGGAACAGCTGGAGACTGCCATTATTAATAGTGTTTATTTCTCCAGTCCGTATCTATGAAATTAAAGTTTCCCATAAAGAACACAAGCCTTAGTTTATATTTATCTCTTTAATAATATTACCAAGATGTTTGTCTCTACCTCCTATGACCCTTGGTGGTCTTTACCAGGGTTATGTCTCTACTCCCGTAGGACCTCTTTTAACATCCATCTCCAATGTGATTTAGACCTGGTGGGGGGCTGTTTTATTCCTTATCTCTTTACAGTTTATCATATCATTAATGTACCATGTTATTCCAGCACTGCTCCCTCTTCTTCTCTCTTTCTTGAACAGCACAGGCCATTGTTTCTGTTATCCTGATAATACTACTTTCATGTCCTGCACCCGCAAGTCAGGTTCCTCCATTTTGTTGCTCAGGTTCCGGACAATAAGAAATGATTGAAATGTTTGTGTATTACTGACCACACCCCATTCCTTACCTAGATTAGATAAAATCCTTTGTCTAACTTTATCACGTATTGCATTAATGCTTACATCAGTAGTTACACTTTTTCGTGGCTGCCCATCCTTCCACCCGGTGATGTTCCTTTATCGGTTGTCATTTATTTGATTTTCCTCTTCCTGTGAACTACAGCCAGGTCTGGATGCTGAGCATCTCCCAATTGTCTCCTCTTGTTTTCTAGTTTAACATTCTTTCTGTCATGCCAGCCTCAGAGGTCAGTATCCCATGTGCTCAGGTGGTGCTGTGGCTTGCAATACTGTTCTGTCATGATCTGTCTTGGCTGAAGAGTCTGCAGAGTTGGGCTACAGCTGCTGCTGCCACTACCCAAGTCTGTGAAGGGCCTTGCCAGCCTTGGTGCACAATAGATGTCTAGAGGGGAGGGGACAGGCTGTTCCCACATAGCCTGTTCCCAGATATGTGATGAAAGTACAGCTGCTGCTTTGTCTTGGGGCATGAGAGATACTTTGTGAGCAACATTGGTAGTAGGGACAGATCTACCCCAAAAGGCAAGGCAGGATGATTAATTGCTGATTGGCTAGTGGCACAAAAAGTAGCCTTCAGAAGAGTGTTGTAGGGAGTAGGGTGTAGCTGTTAGTGCATTCTGGGATGGAAAATATGTGGTGTCTTAGCACATATGTGTCTTTAAGCCCTTAGGCATTTTTCCTAAGTATTAGCGACAGACCCTGCCTTCTTCTAAATGCCAGTAATTATATTCTGCTATCCTAAATTACCCCTCTAGTTTTACCTGGATTTAGTGTTCTTCACTCCTGTCTTATACTGTCATGTGTTGTGTTACTTGACAGCTGTGCTGTTTTGTCCTAGAGGCTGCTTTGTTCTAGTAAGAGAAAGGATAAACTATAAAATGAAAGCTTTATATACAATGTTTTTAAAGGCTTTTGGGATGCTTCGTGTTGCTGTGTGAACACACAAAACTAGCACTTCCAGGAATGTGCATTGGAATTTACTCAGTTGTAGTACTTCAGTCTGCCACAGTATCTTAAAATGTTAAAGGAACTGTAAAACAAGTTGATTTCACTGTATTAGGGGGACTGAATTAAATCGACTGTGAAAAACATATGTACTGTAAAATGTATACCACTGAGTTAATTTTTCCCTTCATTAAAATACCGAAAAATTTGCATGCTTTACCCTGTTAAAATCAGATGGTACAAACTTAAATTAAATTGTTTTTACACAAAACACAAGGGAATATTGGTTTTCATTTAAGCAACTCTACTATGGCTTTACTGTGCCATTATAAAACTGCTGGTTACATTATAACTCCATTGAGCTTCCAGCAGTGAGACTATTTGTTAAAGGTGGGGGTAGCTTTCCAAACAAGCAGGCTTACTTTTGACTCATTATTAAAGAACATTGCCTATCATTCACTTAGTGCATTCACCACTCTAAGAATGTTTCACTTCTTGCTGCAAATCTGAATGTGGTGGGGTTTTTTTTTTTCTCGTCTGCTATAAAAAAAACTTAAGGCAGCAAGTGTGCCCTGTTCTTAATAAATGTAAAATGTATATAGTTTAAATATATGTGAAGTGATTGAAATAGTTTTTATAAATATTAACTATGAACCTCTTCATATTATTCTCCTGAATAAGAAAGGGTTATACTTAAATAGAATTATAGTCCCTGTTACATTAGCATGAAGGGGAAAAACACTACTTAGGATTAGTATGGATGGATCCATGAAGAAAAAAGTAAATGTTAAAAGGGAACAAAAATCTTGCTTCTCAAAAATACCAGTTTAATTAGGTGCTTCTTACTTTCATCCTATCCTGGCTGAATTTTGTAATTCTTCTCCTATATGAATCTCCAACTACCCATTTTCCTTAAACTATATTTACTAACATCTTATTACTTGACAATTAGCCTACTAGCCCACAGGTTTATAAAGGAATATCCTGCTGCTGGAGGGCATAGTGCAGGGGTGGGCAATTATTTTGGGCGGAGGGCCGCTTACTGAGTTTTGGCAAGCTATCAAGGGCCGCATGATAGGCAGCCAGGGGCAGATAAATATTAATTTTTTACATTTTTTAGGGGCTTCGTGGGCTGGATAGAATGGCCTTGGGGGTTGCATCCGGCCCCTAGGCTGCATTTTGCCTACCCTTAGCATAGTGCCTGAATGGGTTACTGCCAGGATCATCCTTGGTGCTGCTTTAGTCATAGATCTCGATTAGCCTTGCAAAAAGGAGATATTATCTAATCCTAAGGGGAACCGAGGACCTTGAGCACTCTTGGCTCCAGTTGCAAAGTTGCAAAAACTCCAAAATTGGAGTTCTGGGTCTTCTGCAGCTCTTTAAAACAGGCTCTGATTGCCTGTCCTGAGATCACACATTTAGTAGAAAGGCATGACAAAGTGACTACTGACTCCCAATCCTGGGATCTGTCTATTAGCTTTTAGTTTCTGGAACTCTGAGTTAAAAATCCTACCTGAAGTCTAGGACCAGTTTTCTTCACCTAACTGTCTAAACTGTTTAGCACAAATAGGCCTAATCCGCACGTGAGCTAGGATTGCTAAATGGTAAGGGGATGTTGAATTAAGGTGCATCAAAAAAAGTGTCTAGGGAAACTGATGTTATCACTTCCTCCTTTTTGACTGCTATTAAAAGCTCCCCCCCCCCCCCAAAAAAAAAACAACCAAACAAAAAAAACAACAAACAACCAACCAAACAAAAAACCCCAAACCAAACAAACCAAACAACCTGCCAGCAATTAAAAAGATGAATCAAATGCTGTGTGAATTCATTAGTTTTCAGAGATAATATCTAAATCAAACTGCCGTTACCTGATTAATAGAATCAGGCAGTAATTATTTGTTGCCAAATTAAATGGTTTTGTGTATAGTTGCAATCAAAAGTTTTTCTTCTGAAGCTGCGTATAGAACTATTCTCATGAGTATGCATAAGCCATAATTGTAAGTGTGTCAAAGAGGGTGATGATTCTATGTGTATTCAGCAGAATGTTAGAATGCCATTCATTGTAACATTTTATGTAAGGATAAGATGCATCTAAAGAAAATCTCCCAACTAAACTTACTAAAAATTATCCCAAATTTTACTTTCTTTTACTGAACACAAAAATTCCTTGTTGATGATGCTTCTTATAGATTCTTTTCTAAAGAAACATTCCTTTATCATTTGGATGCTTCATTAGAAAGTATTTTAAACAGATCATTCTGAAACAAGTGGAATGTTACGTCTTGCCAACATTGGGTCTGAGGTTTCCCCTGGGTATGTGACAGAGAAGCCTCATGACAATTTCTGTCAGAGGAGTGCTGTTCTGTGCAGACAGTGGACACCTGGATTTTTTTGCTTCTACTTGAATTCTGAGTTGTCTTGTCTTCAGATATTTATTTAAGAAATATGAATTTGTCTTGCTTTCTAGCAAAGCAAGTCAATTTTGCTTTTCTTATTGGAACATATCCAAGAGACAGCAATGTTCATTCAGTTTCAGTTAGTCTTGTCTATATACATCCATATATTTCATACCGTGATGAGAAATTTCTCAGAAATATTTCTGTCCTGTTGATATACTTCTCAATATGTTATCAGACCAATTTATAAAGCTCCAGTATGATTCTTCCTTTAAAAGTAAACAAATATGACCTTTGGAAACTCAAATTTTTGATAAATATCAGCTGTCTTGTTAAATTAATATTGAGAATACTTACTTATTTTACGGAGTTATTTAACCAAGCTTTGGGGATTTTTATGTACAGCTTCCAATAGAAGATTTATGCAGTTTAACATCACAGTCGCTAACTGTTACGCTGACTGCAGTAGTTCCAGAATCCACAGAGGATGTCCTCTTGAAAGGTTTCACTGCCTTGGGGATGGAAGATGAAAGAATTGAAACTGCACAGCAGGTAAACAAGACCAAATCCCTTCATTGCCGTAGTGGCATGACTTCAAAGCTAAGATGATCTTTTCAATGCATTCTTGGAGTTTCTGTATTTCCTGCTACTTTCTGTATTTCTCTACAGTTCTTTCACTGGTACTGAGGATATATGCAAAGAGAGAGACAGAGAAAAGATTATTAAATTAGTCATGTAATAACAAACATTTACCTGTATAGAATTGAATATATGGGGAACCAAAGCATCTCCAAAGATGGGTGGAGGTGTTTACAGTACCATAGGATTGATGTATACATATATTTGAAATAAAATAATACTAATGCTGTACTTCTATAAAAACACAAGCAAATGACATGCAACCTTTTGCCTTCTCATCAGAATGTTAGTGGAGTGTTAATTTGTGTAGTGGAATTGTTTGCTGCTGTTTGGTAGCCTGTCTTAATCATAGAATGCTTAAATTTTTTTTTCTTACTAAGAAAAACTTTTTCTTCATCTTCTGTGTCCTGCTTATCAGTCTGAACTCATTCCACAGATCTGATGGCTTTTCTAATTGGTTCCTTGTAGTGTCTAAGCTGTTGACAACCTCAAAATCTTTGTTCTAGTTCTTCTCCTGGTTTGCCCAGCTACAGACCCAGATGGATCAAGATGAAGGTGCTAAGTACAGGTACGCTGTTTTTTTTAAAGTTTTCTGTATTTTACCACTGAACCATTTATTCACTGCATCTAGAAACAGCTGCTTAAGTAGAAGTGGAGTTCTGGCTATCTTACATATATCTCAGCTTGTCCTTACAAGTACTGTAGCTAGAGGTGCACTGATGCATCGGTCCCATATCGGGTTGGCCCCGTTATAAGGGAAAATTGAAATCAGCTATTTTTGCCTGATGTAGCCAATAATGTAGCTGATAAATGCCCCGTGTATGCACGTAGCTGTAGCATGCACAGAGCCAGGAGCACAATCCGGCGGTTCGGAGACTGGCATCTGGCTGGTAATTCTGGTGTGGGGGGAGGAAAGGGGCATGGGAGGTGCATATCAGGGCCCCTGGGGTGAGGGAGGGAGTGCAGCTGGGGCAGGCACGACTCAGGTGGGACAGGTATTTGATGGAGATGTGAGTGGCTCATCTGAGGGGCACGGGGAGTGGGGGTGGCAGCTCCTGCTTCTGCATGCACCCTGTGAGGGCATGGGGGCGCATACCTCTAGATCTGTGCAGGATGGTGTGGGCTGCCACTGGGGCTGGGGGTGGCGCTGGGCTCATCCTGGGCTGGGCTGCGCTTGGGGCACACAGTGGCGGTGCTGGGATGGGTGCTTGTGGGGCTACGTTGAATTTTGGGGTGGCTGCAGCCCCCTCCACAGCTCCGCTCCCAGCACCATCACTGCCTGCCCTGAGCGCAGTGCAGCCTGTTCCAGCCTCCCACTGTGAAGAGCCTGGTACAGTCCCGGCCTCAGCCTGCAGCAGCATCCTACCCTGCTCCGCGGAGATCCGGGGGCACACGTTCCCTATGCCAGTTGTGGCTCCATCCTGTACCCGCCTGCCCCGGCTGAGCAGCACCTGCCCCATTCCTTTCCCTCCCCCCACTTCTTCCCCCACACCAGACTTACCAACCTGATTCTGGTCTCCAAGCTGCCACCTGCATATCGGAATCAGATTGGTATTGACCGATATGACTCCTTAAAAATTGGCCATCGGTATTGGCCCATAAAATCTCTATCTGTGCACCCCTAATTGTAGCATATCGGAAGACTTTATCTTAATCATGCATCGTATGCATAGCTGTCTGATTCCCTTCTCAGTGCTGTTTTAATCTTAATCGTTGAAAAGAAACAAGAATATTATGTATTTACTCAAATATAAGGTGAGGTGCCCCCCACCCCTTCCTTCTCTTCCCGCAAGTCAGCATGTAGTTAAAAAGCTCCTCATCTTATATTGTCATATAGGGAGACCTGCTTGTAAACCTGCTCATTAAACTGCTGCCAAAAGCAGTATGTGCTCAGTAATGGAAACCAACTATGAAGCTGGTTAAACGCAACTCATGCTGAGCATGACTATAAAACCCATGGCCCACATTGGGCAAACATACTGATGGGAATCTTTATTTTCCTTTTTGTTTTGTTTTGTTTTTGTTTTGGCCCTTGAAAGAAAGAAAAAAAAAAAAGGGCAGGTATTCCATCCACAGAGAACTGGCACTGGGGCTGGTGGTACTGCAATACCAGATAGGCACCGGGAGGGTGAGAACCAGCCCTAACACCCTCTGATTGGTGCAAAAAATGCTTGATCCTAGCCAAAAGGCCGAGATGCTGATGGGAACATACCACAAGGATAGCTTAGAGCAGTCCATTTGAGTAAGATATATGTAGACGCCTACTAAAATCAAGGAGGCAGGCAGCTGATTTTGCGGGGCAATCATGGGACTGGATGCCACTTCGACAGGCTTGTTGTGGTAGGGCCCCCCACACCTCTAGCATAGGGACCCTGGCAGTCCTGCCCCTCACTGAAGATTGGCAGATGACCCAAAACATGGTCCTGCTGTATACCCCTCTGCTTGTATTTTCTTTTTTTTTCCTCTTATCTTTTCATTGTGAGAAGTACAGGCAACCCCTGCTTAATGCTGTTTCACTTAGTGCTATTTCGCTATAACGCTCATTTTAAATTGATACCTGGTTTCACTTTGTGCTCAGCAAGTTTTGCTATAATGATTGTGGTCGCCATCTCGGGTTATCAGATACTTTTGGTTTCACTTAATGCTCGGTTTTTCAGGAACCAATTAAGAGCACTAAGCGGGGGTTGCCTATATTTGTGTTGCTCCCTGAAAACAGTTAGCCTTAGGTTTATTTTGGGTCTATTACTTGGACCAGGCACAGTTTTGGAGAACTGCACACTTGCAGTCTGTCATTTGCATGCAGACATTCGTGGATCATGGATCCAGAATGTGGTCTGTGAGACTGTCAGGATATATGCATTTTATCTGGAGAAGGCCAGAGATGCAATAAGTCAGTTATTTTTTTCTTCTTACTTTCATGGGCTGTGCAACATTGAGAAGTTTATACTTTTAGATTCTATTGCACGTGTGCTAACCTAGGGGGCTAGTCTCAAGCTTCAAGAGTCATTAGTTTTGATGTTACTTTTTATTTAAATGAGACACTTAACATTATTTCAATTTAATTTGTCTTTAATAATGCTTTGGAGTTCATGACTTTATTAGATTTTAAAACCAGAATGAATGACCTATTAGCTTAAATAAAGTCAGTTTGTGACTGGTGAGTGTTTATTTTTACAAAAACAAAAGGAAATGCTATCCTTCTCCGGTGGAGGAAGCACAGAAAACATTGCTATATGTTGATTATGTTTGTAACCCTAGAAGGAGGACCTTTACTTTGTTTCATTTTGGTTCTGTTTTCTAGACAGATGAGGGATTATTTGTATGGATTTCAGGAGCAATGTGATTCCATACTGGATGATGTGAACAGTGCTCTTCAACATCTGGAGTCATTGCAGAAGCAGTATCTTTTTGTGTCCACCAAGACAGGAACACTACATGAAGCCTGTGAACAGCTTCTGAAGGAGCAGGTAATGTTTGGAGTTAATCCTGAAGATTTCAAAGGTACCAGAAATGAAAGTCTCCTTTCTGCAGAGGAGACATTTACTTGGCAATAATGATATTTTTCCTAGAACACTTTGACCAGGTGCATCAACTCTCTTCTAAAGGTCAGACTCTAAGTAGGAAAATGTTTGTCAGGATGGACAGTCTGAAGCATCTTGTTTTAATAAAGCAGCAAGTTTGAGGATGTGGACACCTCTCCATTAATGGTTATACTGAGATCACTAGCTTATATTGCTTGTAGGAGTATTTTTTGAACCAATTCTTTACTGTTGAAAGGGCTTCTGTTCTGTTCCTAATTCCCATTTACTGGATTTTAACATTTCTGTTCCTTTTTGTGAACCTACCTTTATTCTGCATCTGCAGGATATGTGATCAGACATGGAACCATTCATTGCAGCAAAGGTTGGCGAGTCATGTTTTAGTAAATCCAAGTATCCAGACTTGGAAATGAGAGAGGCTCTGCTCCCTCATAAAGAGTTACTTCTTATTCCTTGGTCTGCAGAACAGTCTCAGAAACAATTTTCCATTCATGTCTTCATTCTTAGTTATTGTGCCCACCTTTGCTCTATTAGGCGTTCCCGAGTGGCCTTTGCCTGGGTAGTTGATCTGGTTTGTCCCGAGCCTGTGAGTGGACCCTCGAGGGTCCCTTGGCTGATGTCAGAAGACCCCCTTAACTTTCCTGCCACGACTTTGGATGGATCCTCAGTGGAGGGGGTCCCCTTCGAGGGAGTCTCCAGGGTCATCACGCCTCTCAGCGGGCACTCACGGGGCTCCAACCTCCCCTACACCCCAGCCAAACGCCACCTTCTGTCACGGTTCTTCAAGCCCAGCTTTATCTCTGGTCCCTGCTGGTTTCTTCTCCCGGACTTCCTGTTGTTCCCCAGAAGCGGGACCCGGTGTCCCGGGCCGGGCTCTGGCGTGAAGGCTACGAGGCCTGTAATTTCCGCTGCCCTCACCCTTATTCCAACCCTGCCGGGCCACAACGTGAGAGACCCACCACCACGACCGCAGAAGCGGTGCAACCATCAGGTGGGAAGAAGCCTAGAGAGAAAGAAGAGTGACCCAGCCCTTGGGGCCCTGTGCTTCCCCGGTGCCTCAGTGTCCCCAGGCCCGGGTGCTCGTTCCTGCTCGGGGCCCCTCTCTCTCTCCCCTCGGTGCAGCTTCTATCCGGAGATGTCGCTATAGTCGTTTGAGGTCCTATAGCCACGGCTGGTTCCTCTTGGCGATGCTGTGGGTCTTTCTGCTGACCCCCAAACTCCCCTGGGCTTCCCGGTTCGGGATTTCCTGCTGCCTCTGCCGCAGCTATCCCAGGTGGGGGTCCTGCCGGTCTCGTTCCTGTCACTTTCGCACCTCGCCGTCCCTCGGCTCTGGGCTTCCCTGTAGCTGCTCCCTCTGCTCTCACCACTCACGCTGTCTCCTTCGTTCTTGCTGTTTTCTCTACCGGCTCCTCCTCTGACTTCGCTGCCGGCTTCTCTGCTGGCTCCTTTGCCGGTTTCCCCACCAGCTCCTCTGCCGGCTTCTTTATCGGCTCCTTTGCCGGTTTCCCCGCTGGCTCCTCTGCTGGCTCCTTTGCCGGCGTCACTGCTGGCTTCTCCGCTGGTTCCTCTGCTGCTGCGGCTTTCGCTGCTACCGCGGCAGCAGCTGCCCTCACCGTCTCAGGCTGCCAGCCGCCGCGGGTGCGTGCTGCTGGCCTCAGGTTCCCTTGTGGGCTTTCCGATATCCTCCTCCGCTCCTGCGCCTTTGGGGCTGCCCTTTATTTCCTTCGGGTGTTGTCTCTTGCTGACGTCACCTGGCCCCAGCTGAATATGAGCGCGGCTAATGAACTGCGCGGGCGGCTTTCCAGCACGCGCTTCCCTGCTCCTTCCAGCCCCTGTGAGTGGTAAGTAGGGGCTTTCTTCCCCTTCTATTTTGGCCTGGGGTTCCCCTGTAGCCCCAGCGTCCCCCTCTTCTAAACCGGGGTCCCTGGGACAGTCATAAACAGTTAAATAGTTTTAAATATCTATTTAATAAGGAATAGAAGCCTAAAATTGGTTTAGTGCTGATTAATAGTTAGGTGTACATGATCACCTGCACACTTGCTGCTCTTGACTCAGTACTGTGGCACAGTCATCCTTCACAGTGAGAGACAAGTTAACAAGTAGTAGCTAGGTGTGAGTTATTAGAGCCATGATGTATCTACAGTAGATCAAAATATCTCTCTTGTAATATGGAAACACAGACTGACTTATTTGCTGTCTGTTTCAGGGACTGGGGCTTGTACTAATAACACTTAGCGTGTGCTGTCTTCATTTCCAGTTTTAGTGCTTGTTGAAGATCTTAGTTGAAGAAGCCTTGAACCCACAAGGAAAAGAGTCTTAAACTTACATGTATACAACTGAGCTGGAGAAATGCTAGTTCTGGTGTTGAGGGAATTTGGTTCAGTGATAGAATCGGAATAGGAACATCTGATTCTTCACAATAGCTCTGGGGAGATTTCCTTTGTAAAAATAGCTGTTTTTATGCTTTTATGTTAGAATTCAGCATACCAAGAAGTCATACACTTTAATGCAGGAAATATATTTTCGGTGACTTAACAGGAAAGGTTCCATCTTAAGACATTTTCCATTCTTCATTTCTTAGACCAGCGATTCTCAGTCAGGGGGATGTGGCACCCCAGGGTGCCTTGAGATCCTTTCAGTGGTGCCACAGGGTGCCACACAATTTTTGGAACTGTCAGGCATACAAACATGATTCACATGATAAATCCAGAGATTTCAAATTAGCATTCACACTGTTAGAAACATTCTGCCTTGTTGTGGTCCTTCTGAATTCCTTGGAACAAAAGAATTGGTCGTCTTTTTGTGTCAAAAAATCAAGTGAAAACCAAGAGCTGACATTATCTGATGTGTACCTTGAGTCTATCCAGGGGTGCCTGGAGTCTAAAAAGGTTAAGAACCATTGTCTTAGACTGTCTTATTTTTATAATTTGGGTTTAGGTTTGTCATTTGTACAAGTTTACTTTAGCCATCATTTTCTTTTTGAATGGGCTGTTCATTATTTTTGCATTCTCCAGTAGGAAATTTTTTTTCAAAGGCTTCTTAAAACTAGTCATACTTATTCATGAACACACAAGCTCTTTGGATTTCAGCTAGATTATCTTCAGACTGATGTATTTACTCTTTGAACATTTATGGGAAAATCAGTGATTCTTTTTTTTTTGTTTTCCCTTCTAAAACCAGAAAAACAAAAGTTGGAGCTATCGTATGGGACTCTTGCATTGAGTTTCCCAAAGACGAGATGGTAATGAAATATTAAGGAAAAATTTTGCCAAGGGTGTTTCTAGATAAACTGCTCTGAAAATGGCAGATTGATGAGGTTCCATGTCTTGTCAAGAGCAGGTATTCAGCATAAAAGTACATTTTTCTTTCTATTGCCAGCTCTCTAAACTCGGTTTGAGATGCCAGTCAAGCTGGTGTCTTTCCTTTTCTTCCATCACTACCAGTAATAGGGTCTGCAGACCAAAGTATGTCCTTGGTGAGTGGTATTCACTCTCATTGTTTAGATTATGCACTCACTGACCTCTGTGTAAGTCCCTTATACTCAAAAGGCACGCACAAATGCAACTACTTGGGAATCGATAAACAATTTTGTTAAGGTACGAGGGAACAAGACTATTAACAAGTAAATGGAACTCTCCACACAATACTGCCTTTCCCAAGCTATAGTGGTGTTTTCTTTTCTTCTTCTGACTTTTATGGATGCTCTGGGGAATAAAGAACCTGAAGATGGAAATGTGGGCCTGGTATTTTTATGGGACGGAGACCTGTAAGGCAGAATTCTTTAGTACCTTGGAGTGGTCATAGCAGCCTTGTCACTTGCAAATGTCCCCGAGCTCCTATGGAATGCTGGAAAACTTGATAGACTGTCTGTAGAAATAATACATTTGGGAATAATATATAGCGTGCTTTTTCTAATCCAAAATTTAAAACAATTATTTTTCTATCTTGCTGGTGTTTGGGGGTTCCTTTAGTCTTTTAACTGGCAGAATCTGATATAAATGCTTTTACCATGTTTTTATTTAAAGTCTAAATTTATAATTTTATTTATTGTCTTTAAACAGTCAGAGCTTGTTGACCTGGCTGAAAATATTCAACAGAAGCTTTCTTATTTTAATGAACTGGAAAACATTAACACAGTAAGTATTGCTTTACTACCTGTGAAGTGTAAGAAACTGCTTAATTCTATGATTCTGTGATCAAAAAACTTATTTCCAGTGTTTTCTGGTTTCTTGCAGTTGATGGATTTTTTTTTTTTTGTTTTTCCCCCCACTTTTTCTTAAGAAACTGAATTCCCCTACATTGTCTGTGAACAGTGAAGGATTCATCCCTATGCTGGCTAAGCTTGATGATTGTATTGCATATATTTCATCACATGTAGGTAACTTTGTAATTTTTTAGTTAAACTGTAATAGCATTTTAGAGCTTACAATAATTTGGGGGTTTCTGATTTTTAGAAAACGTGTGTATTTTTACTGACAAAAGCGAGAATGACTCTTGCTACTTTTAAAATGCACTTGAAATGCATATCATTAGTATACTTTTACCTTACAGAATTTTATAAAACTATGTTGGTTAGCTTGTACTGTTTTTTCCTGTTCATTCAGAAGGGATTTTACCCCAGTGAGTACAACTACCTATTTAAACTGTCTTTCTTTTGTTCATTTCAGCCCAATTTTAAAGACTATCCTGTGTATTTGGTTAAGTTTAAACAATGCCTTTCTAAAGCGATGCACCTCATGAAGACATACACTGTGAACACACTACAGAACCTCACGAGCCAGTTAATAAAAAGGGTAAGTTGAGCAGTGACTTGGTTAGGCTTCAGGTTTTGAAGCAACTGTAGACTGAACCGAAGGACCTGCAGCTTTGTTTTACCGATTGATTTGACTGATGTCTTTTTGACTGTAAAGAGTCAAGATATTAATGCTACTCTACCGTGTAGGAAAACCATTATTTTGGCAGTATGGCCCATTTAACTACTGTATTTTCCTTAGAAAATCAGATCCAAGGATTTTGCGCCACTTTTCCCTTCTTCTAGTTAATTATATACATTGCCCCAATTAATTACAGGCTTTCTGGTGTTGCCACAGCAAGAAGGACATTCAATGAAATTGAAAGGAGAACAAATTCAAAGCTGATAAAGGCAATGCTTTTTCACTCAATGTGGAACTTGCTGGTGCAGGATGTCACTGAGGCCAAGAGCTTAGCTAGATTCAGAGAGGGACTGGATGTGAATGACAAGCATGTTCAGAGTTTTCATGGTTCTTACCAACAAAAAAGGGTACTGAAAGAGAAATAAAACCTCCTTTCAGAGTTTAAATCAATATTTAGGAGTGGACCACAACTGAGGTGGGGCAGATTGCCCCATGTCTGTCCAGAGATTTTCTTTTGATTCATCCAGTATTGACTTCTGGCCAAGGCAGAATGCTGGACTTGATTGGCCATGGGTCTGATCCAGTATGGCAGTTTCTTTGGGAAAGGGGAGAAGATGCCACCTCTTTGAGCCACCTGGACGGCAGTTGGGGCTGCCCATAGACTTTTTTCAGCTTTGTGGTGATGGCTCAGTTATTCCTTGTTCTTCTGTGGGCACGTCGACATGTACACCGGATTATGCAGTTGTTACTACACAGTCCTGTCACTGCATGGTTATTTTTAGCTGCTACTGCGCAGTAGCATTGCTGTCACGGTTTGTGTGCGACATGCTACTTTGCCGTAGCAACAATCTACGGCTCGGTAGCTTGTTGCTATGGCGTTGTAGCATCTTGTGTAGATGTGCCCTGTGTGAGTCTCAGACATCAGAAAACCTGCCTTGGTGGTCTCTGTTGGCAGCCACACTGTTCTGGGGGGCATATGAATGGGAGGTGGAGAGCCTACTTGCTCTTGCTTCTGGTCCTAGAGTAAATACTACTGCTACTACAGTGAATCCTCTCCTCTGTGAGTAACTAGCAGAGAGGAAGAGGAATTAAATTGTCCAGCAGGGGCTGAAAAGAGCCTTTTATTCTGCTTTCCACTTGTTCTGCCTGTTCTAACACTAGGGAAGGTTAAAGCTCTTGCTGTGTACTGACCTAGGTTGTGAAGCTGCTGGACAAATGCTTGGGTGGTTGGGAGTTAAACCTTCACTCAGCCTCTCAGGGAGGTTTCCATTATTCAGCACTGTGACCCTTGCTCATTAATCAGTGGAACAGTATTTGCAGGTTCCCGAGAAAATAGCAACCTGGCTGCAGCTGGTGGAGGAAGATAAAAAAATTAAAAGTGTATAGTGAATATTAAAACCTTGCTGCTCCGGTCATGGATTTTACTCTTCTGATTGGCCTTTGTCTCAGCTTTCAAAGGAGGCAGGTGTAACTTAGTTGAAAGTAGGTGTATGGGTAATACAGTTGTAAAATTCCAAGAAATTAGATTGTTGTAGAGCTTAATTTTATCAGCCAGGTGGTACTCCGAGCCAGATACAGTAAAGTTATCATCAGTTATTTATCTTTTCTTTATATAGGATCCTTCAGCTGTGCCAAATTCTGACAATGCCTTCACACTATTCTACGTAAAATTCAGAGCCGCTGCTCCCAAAGTCAGAGTAAGTAGGCTACTAACTGGTAGTTCATAGCTAAATGGGTTTTGAATTTATTGTTAATACTAATATGGGGTGATAGAGTTTATCTTTATTTTAAGTATACCTACTAAAGCGGTGTCAGGGGGACCTGGAGGGGAAGGGAAATGTGACTAGTGTTCATTCTTCTCTCTCTTTCTCTTTTTTTAATAGACTCTTATTGAGCAAATAGAGCAAAGGTCTGAGAAAATGCCAGAGTGAGTAAAATAAAATGATTTTTTTCAAATGTTTTACATTCCAGAAATTTGGCAGACTTTACCTGTTAAGTTGCTTAAAAAAACATTTTAAAGCAATATTAGTGCTGTATTTACTGGAATCCAAGATGACCCTGAATTTAAAATGCCCCACCCCCCCAAAAATTGGATTTTATGCATGGAAAATTTGATAACTTTGTTATAATTTTCCACATATATAATTTATTATTGGAGGATTGTCTAAAATTCATCCCCACCAATGCAGCAGGGAAAGGTGGTGAGAGAGGCAGTAAAAGGGCCAGGTGGGCATGTGGGCAGTGGGGGAGGCAGTAAAAGGCTGTGCGGGGGGAGCATTGTGGGAAAGGCTGTAAGGGGGGTATGTGGTAGCAAAGGCGGTGGGGTGGGGCAGGTGGTGAGGGGGGCAGACAATATACCCTTTGCCAATGGTCCTGCCGCCATACCACTATCTCCCCCCTTCCCTCCTATGCTGCTTCTTCCTACTTGCAGCCTCAAGCCTCTGCCCCCCACCCCTTCCACCAGTCTTACCCCTGGTCTCCCCCTCCTTGCAGCCTCTGTCCCTCCCTTCCCTCCCACCCCACTTACACTTGTTTTATGCTGGCAGGCTGCATTCCCATTACAGCCTAGGGCATGGGGTACAGCCCCACCCCAGTCCCATAGCACTGCTGTGAAGCTGGCACTACTGCTGCAGCAGCTGTGACTGGTTCTGGTCCCGACCCATAGTTGGGGCTGAAGTCACAACAGCTGCCTGCCCCCCTGATGCCTCATATTTGATTCCAAGACAAGAGGCTTTTTCCTGCCATGTTAAATGGGGGGTGGGAAAACTTGTCTTAGACTCAAGTAAATACAGTATTGCTTAAACATCCTAATATTTTCCTTGTTTTTTGAAACCATAGGATTATAGCAGAAAAGATGAAATGCAGACAGTGTTCATCTGAAGATAAACTCCTACTTGACTTGTTTGTTTGTTTTGTGTGTGTATGTTGGCTAGGTACCAGCAACTTCTCAATGAAATCCATCAATGTTACCTTGATCAGAGAGAACGCTTGCTTAGTCCAAGTATTACAAGTACCGTCACAGAACTTACCAGCCAAAACAATCGAGATCATTGTGCTCTGGTAAGCATCTTGCGATCGCCGCAGATTCCTTTTGGGTTCAAACCTCTTGTGGGTAAACATGACAATTTCACAGAAATTCTAGTAATGTGAGATGATGTTCAGATTCAGTAATTTGTGTTTTTTTCCTCTCCCTATACAACGGAGTGTTCCCTAGGGTTCTGCCTTGGGTCTGGAATTATTTAATGTGTATATTAATGATTTGGACGATGGGATTGAGTGCACGCTTGGCAAACTTGCCGATGATGCCAAGTTGGGTGGTGTTGCAGATATTCTGGGGGGGAAGGGCTAGAAGTCAGAAGGACTTTGGTAAACTTGAGTAACAGTCTGAAATCAATTGAACAAAATTCAACAAGGACAAATGCAAAGTCTTGCACCTGGAACAGAAAAATTGTGTGCACAAATACCGATTGTGGAATGAATTGGATCGGCTGTAGAACTGTACTGCAGAAGTGTACCTGGGGGTTATAGTGAACCTTAAGCTTAACGTGAACGAACAGCGTCGTCCTGTTAAGGGCGAAAAATATAACCCACCATACTGGGATATATTAGCAAAAATGTCAATTGCAAATCAAGGGAAGAGATTCTTTCGCTCTATTTGGCACTGGTGAGGCCTCCCCCGGAGTACTATGTCCAGTTGTGGAGGCTGAGGAGGGATTGGTAACTGATTACTGGAGCAATGGTGTTAAATTGCCCCAGGGAAAGCTTAGGTTGGATATTAGGAAGGACTTTCTTACTCTGAGGATGGTTACGCTTTGGAACATGCAACCTGGAGAGATTGTGGAATCTCCATCCTCGGCAAGGGAAGTTTAGGCAAGTGATGGACTGAGGTGTTTTAGTCAGGGAGCTGGTGTTTGAGCCAGTTAACTTCCTGGGGATCCCATCTCGTCCTCCCTTTTCTATGATTCTGTGGAAATCTCCCTTTTTTCTTTGTCTGGGACAAACCTTGGATTCATTTATAAAAAGTGAGGATCTTCTAAACATTGTTAAATGCAAAATAAAATAAAAAAAGGTTGCACAAGGAGCTTTTATTTGATTGATGGAATATAGATATGGTATCTCCCTTCTGTCATGGTAGACTTTGAAGCTGCTGAGTGGTCAGATGTCAGCCTCTAGTTTAAT
>NW_005842599.1:900729-917620 GCF_000455745.1 Alligator sinensis | reverse complement strand
AGCAGGAGTGACAGTCACTGTAGTATCCTTTTCAGTATAAATATATTTGGTACTTGTCTGCACCAACACATGGTGAGAACAACTCTCTCCAGAAATGTTTCCCATACCATGTATGTAGATTACATTCCCAACAACTGCAGCAGCCTTATAGGAGCGACACTTCTGTGGGGTACTAATGCTTTGCTACTGCAGGTGTCAACTTTACAAGGATGACTATTAGCTAATCACATCTTCGTGTTTATTGACTGCAGGTACGAAGTGGCTGTGCCTTTATGGTCCATGTGTGTCAGGATGAACACCAGCTTTACAACGAGTTTTTCACAAAACCAACACCAAAATTGGAGTAGGTGGTATATATTGTTCTTGTTTTACTGTCTGTAATGTTTAATAAGTTGTTACACAGTAGGGCTTGTCTACACTGCTGCAGTAGTCAGTCCCAGAACTGGGGAGCTTGAGCGTTACCCCACTCATCTGAGACTGGATATACAGCAGCAAGGCTGCTTTGCAGTTTTTCATGCGTCTCCCTTGGTCTGCAGCGGATCTGAGAGTAGGCAGTAGGGACAAGCCCAGAACAGCCTTATTAGTGAATTTCTAGATCTAGAGTGCACCTGGGGACTTGAGTGATAAGTGTGTGCTCAAGCCTCTTGGTGCTGTGACTCATTGTTGCAGCAGTATAGATGAGTCCATGGGATACTGAGGTAGCTTAATAAGCTTGTACCCACACTCCAGGTGCTCCTGTTATACACTTCAGAAACAAAGCTTTCATAAAAAAAAGAAGCCCTGCAGTCCTAATTCTGAGATTATTTTGAAAACTTGAATTTAACATAAATGACAGATGGTCTGAGAGTTAGGCAGTGGGAATTATGGCAGTCTCTGTTATTCTAATTCTTATAACAGGCCTGTCATTGTGATATCTGAGCCTGAGCTCTCCCTGATTCCTCTCAGTGGCTGTTAACACTGATGCTTAACAATAGTTGTTTATATTGCTAATCAAATCATGTAAGGGAGAGGGACATTCATAGGCCACACAGATTGTGATATCTTGAATGACACATGATTTTGTCAAATGACACATTGGTCAAGTGTAGGTGAAGAAGACAGTCCTTTTTCTTGCTGAATCTGCCCCCTAAAACTAAAAACTAGAGGTGAAGAACAGAGCTTAGAGGGTACCGGTGCCACACTAAAGGCAAGCCTAGCTCCCAGAGTTGAAAAGGAAGTTTGAGATCCTCTAATGTGTGCCAAACCTAAAAAGCCCAGTGGGTCTTTGTAGCTTAAGCATCACCCTTCTGAGGAGGAGTCTGGGGCTGTCTGAGGACCATCAAGATGGAGCCAAGCATAAGAGAACACGCTGTATTTTGGCAGTCTCTAAAAACTGCTGAGTAATTCCGCTTTTTTGCATTTTGTATTGACAAAGCCCAGTAGAGGAGCACTAGTACACTCTACCTCCCCCTTTTTGTTTCTAGTTCTATCTAGGGGCATCAGTGGGAATCTACAATACGGACCTATGGCTAGGATGTTTTCTGTTTCTTGTTCACCCTACGGAGTTCCTGTTACTTGAAGTACTTTTTGTTGCTCAAAGCTGAGTTCTCAGGCATTGTCTACTCACTTTTTTTTCACTGACTTACTAAAGTTTAAAAACCTAATTAATTAGCTCAGTGCAACACCATTATGTGGATATTCTTCATTAAACCAGTTAAAAAAATCTGTGCAGACAAGCCTTTACATTCTAATTTAGAAACTCAAGCCATAGTTCAGAAATCTAATTTAAAATTTTGACAGCTAGTTTTGAATGTAGATGAAAAACAGTTATAGCTTATTAGTCATAAATCCGTTTTCTTCCTTTCCTCCTGGCTTTTTCTACATTTTTCACCTCCAAAAAAGCAAAGTTTGAGGCAAATGCTTCAAACTGAGGGTGTCTAATAAGCCTAATTTAGGCACACAATTGGCTGTCATATTTCCCAAAAGTGCTGAGGTACTGAGAGTCATTATTAGTTAGATGACAGAATAGATTTAGGAGCTCTGTTTCAGGTGCTAAATGTTGATGTGAATGGCCGGAATTTTTACTTTTGGAGGGGTGAATGTGTGTGTGGCAGCTGAGCAGTTTTCTTCTTCTTGGCTCTAGTTAAGAGCAGAAGCTACTTGCTATGTTACATTATGCTGTTACATTTCTAGAGCTCTTACAGGGAGGCCCATATTGAAAAATGTGGTTTTTGTTAACTGCTCTGATTCTTGGGAACACTGATGAAAGGAATCCAAACTCCCACGTGCTATTGACTGTCACTCATTCTTCCTGAACAGAAACGGTTTATCTAGGATAAGAAGACTGAGACTGGAGTAAACTTGCAAATGTACCAAACCATCTAATTTAAATACTTCAAATATTTCCTTTACTAATTTGCACACATTATTAACATTTTCAGATTGTTTCTAGTCGCATATTGTAACTTCATTGCATGATCAAGAAGCAGCTAGTTTGAGACGGGGAGAACCCTCATTAAACACAAATCTTGTGTTGTAGCAAAGGGAATGTCACAAGTGACACAGAATGAATATTAGCATTACCATATGTGCTTTAATGTGATATTTTTTTAAACATTGCTGAATTAAAATGCCATGCCTTGATTTCTACACAGTACTCTTATAGAGAAGAAATAAGAAACTGTTATCAATTGTCTCTGAGGCTAGTTATTTTAATTATTGAATGTTACGTAGTTCTGAAATGAATGGTAATTTCAATTGGATTGGAATAACAAAATCATGTTATGTTGAGAACATCTAGTATTTTGACATACAGGAGCTATTCTTCCATGTGATATGAACTTAGTTAGTATTTTGGTACCCTAGAAATATTGTTAATAATGCTTACATATATATATTTTTTTATTTCATAGTGAACTTTTGGAGAAATTGTGTCTCTCATTATATGATGTCCTCAGGCCATTGATCATCCACGTTATTCACTTAGAAACTTTGTCTGAACTCTGTGGCATTCTAAAAAATGAGATGCTTGAAGACCATGTACAGAACAATGGTAATTCATAAGTGGAATATGAAATTTACACTGTTTTACTATTAAATTTAGCAGGGTATGCACAGTTTGTCTTGTATATTCTGTGTGCCACAAGCTTATTTTATGTCAGCTTTGTGCTGATGGTACAAATGGCTATTTTTAAAAACATTTTCATGCAGACAAGTATGTAAATGCATTCTAGAGATTCCTGTTATCCTTTAATTTGGTTTGTTTTTTGATCCTCTGGATTTTACAAATGTAAAATCCTCAATTCTGCAGTCACTTTTTCTTATGTGTGATAACTTGAGCTCAATAGGACTGCTCAAATCAGAAAATCTGTGCGCTTGTTTGATGTAGAGTCAGGGTACAATGAGAAAAATACTTTTACATCTGGCCAAGGATTTTGTTTTGTTAATAAAAAAAAAAAAAAAAAAAAAAAAAGTTTTAGTATAGGTGAAGAAACTAGTTCATTTTGTGAATTGCTGTGTAACTTATAAAATCTCTTCATAAATCTTCAGGGCCTTTTCGGGTGTCTGTCACTTTGAGAGAGAGAATTGCACAGCAAAAGTATACAGAAATTTCTGTTCTTTATTTTTTGCTGTACAAATATCAGAAATTCAAGTCTGTTTTTAAAGGGCCTTTCATTTATGGATAACAAGCTCTTCTTTGTGTTGAGAAATGTTTTGAGCTTGTAACAGACATCATCCTTCCTACCGCAACATAAAAAGTGCATTTTAAATAAAATTTTAAAAATAAGGTTATTTCAGGTGCTCAGCTTTCTGTTTCTTGAATGTTTATAGTTTTGCTAGTTCTCCAGGATAAAAAAAGAATGAATTTTTAATGCAAAACAATTGAGAGGAAAATTTTTGGTCAGCTTTTTTTTTCACGTCATACAGAAGCAAAAAGGACATGGACCCATTTTTCTCTCTCTTTACAAGGCACTTTATAGTTTTCCCAAGTATGGTGTTACTGTCTCAATCTATAATGTTTGGTGCTACCTGTAGAAAGCAGAGATCTGGGGTTGTGAAGGTAATATGAGAAATAGATTATAATTCTGTCTTTAGAAAAATATTAAGGATAACAAAACAGGTTTGTTTTTTAATTTGGTTTGTTTTTTGATATCTCTGAGCTACTTTTAATTAGTAGTTTGCTATGTAAACACAGTAGTTTTGAAGTTTGATTTACAGTGCTTCTACTTGGACCATTAAGAACTTGCTAATTTTTTTGGAGCCGGTAAACCAAATTAGTTGGCTGTCTTGCAGTATGGTCTTGTCAGTCTACTTCGTGATGCTATCCATATGCCTAAATTATGTTGGTGCTTATATTTAGTAGACAAGCTGAAACTTCAGTTTTGGTGTTTTCAGCTTTTCCCAGATTGGGGGATTTATACATTCATTTATCTGCATTTTCTAATTCTGTCACATTTCCAGTTTGCACATTGGGGAAAACTTAGGCAAAGAGCACATAGGTGACTGGCAAAAGACCAAACAGCAAGACAGTGGCAGATCTTCAATTTGGGTTGCTTTGAAATTGACTGCCTTTCTGTGCAGCATATATGTTTTGTGACAAAGATCTTTGCGAAAGATGAAACTCAAAGAAGTTTACTTGTACTTGTACCTTTTCCAGAAGTTTTGAAAGAAATATGTTGATGTTCTTTTCAGCAGAACAACTGGGTGCGTTTGCCGCTGGCATCAAACAGATGTTAGAGGATGTGCAAGAACGCCTTGTCTACAGGACACACATCTATATTCAGACTGATATCACAGGCTACAAGCCTGCTCCAGGAGATCTTGCATACCCTGATAAATTGGAAATGATGGAGGTACAGGACAAGCTTGCATGTTGTTTACTTGGTTTCTTAATTTTATACACCATACACAGTTACATTGCAGGGCACAACAGATGAGAGTGGATAGAACCTTCTGATATTTAGCTATATTTAAAAGGAGTGATATTATCACAATTAAATCCCTTGATTAACCTGTAGTTTGAAGTCAGGTGATGTAGCACATTTTAGATTTAAATTAATCTGGTCAGTTTTTGCTATTGCATTAGTCTGAACTTTGAGACGTCTAACTTTCTCTTTAAAATAATCAAACAACAGAAATTGTAGTCCTGACTTTTGGTTATTGTCAACAGAGATTTGGAGTTAATTGTAAGAAAATATTCTGTGATCAGACAGTTTGTTAGTTGTGTTGTTTTCAAAATTGCTGTTCAGATACTATTTTGCTCTTGTATTTAAAAAAAAAAAAAAAAAAAAAATTATTTGCTTAGGTCAAAAATAGGTTCCAGTTGCTTTTGCCTTTATTTGCCACTTAAAGTAGTAATTTTCAACTCTTCACAGGGCAAATTTGTGCTCATAATACAACTGCTGGGAGGATTTTAAAAACATAATAATTTTACTTTATTGTAATAAAACAGTGTCCTATTGATGCAAGACCCCAGAAGGTAATTGTTCATAGAATAAAAATGTCAGTGAAACAGTATATTTGAAATATAATTCAAAATTTAATAATACGTTGTGCTATTGAAGTACATTATAATAAAAAGCAGGACTGCTGATATTTCCTTCCAATATGGTGGGAAGCAATCAGAACGTTGAATGATTTGATTGGAACCCTGCTGGCCTTGGCCAGCCTGTGTTTTTGAGATTTGTAACATTATTCAGCAATTCTGTTTTCCAACTGACTTGTCAGGACAGTTGGTATTGAGAGATTTGTCAAATTTACTGAAAATGACCAATCAGGAAAGGCAAGAAGCAGGATAGCTATATTGGCATAAAACACCTTTATGCCAATCTGCACATGGTGAAGGCAGATTATGTTGCTTTAGTTGTGTCCTTTTTACTCTAGACAAGGTCTTATTTACTGATGGTACCCTAGTTGGCATTAGTTTTGTGGTTACCCAGTCATGGCAAAGAGGAGAGAGAGTTTTACTTTTTAATTAATGGAATCACAGGGCTGAAAGGAGGTCACCTAGTCAAACTTTATGCTTGAGTCAAGATTATCCATGTCTGAACCATCCTTGCCAAATGTTTTTCTGAGCTGCACTTAAAAACTTTCAAAGATGGAGATTCCCTGACCTATCTAAGACATCTGTTCCAGTGCTTAACCAGAAAATTCTGTAGGATTTCCACCTTTTTTTTTTTGCCTTCGGTTCTCTCTCTCTCACTTGTTCAGTGATTTACTTCACTGTTGCCTGATCACTTCTAAACTCATGTTGACTATTTTGAGAGGGGTTCATGTGTCTGAGTAAATGGGATTAATAAAATGTTCTGCCAAAATGTCAGGGCAAGAGCATATTTTATGCTTTGTATTCAAGTGTTAATAGTCTATTTGATTTTCAAGCAGTTGCTGACAAGATGACCAACCGGTGAGGGGGAGGGAAAAAAACCCAAAGTGTAAAATCGCCATAGCGTGACAGAACTTTGAAATGCTAGCAGTACTGGGAAAACATTTAACTGAATTCCTATGGAGAATATGCTAAGGAGAATACTTGAGTGCTACCTTCTGATTTCATTTATCCTATAAAACCCCATTCTGTAGTTGATTTCTGTGGAATCCACTAGAATATTAAATTAGGTTTCAAAGGTTGTACTCAAACAGAAGTTCCTAAGCAAGCCCATTAGCAAATCATTTGCCACCAGGAAAAGTGGCAGAAAGGACAGGGGCTAAATACAGACAGTCAAAAAGCCTGAGGCTGAATTGATTCATTCTTTGCAAGTTAGTTTAAACTGCAGAGATTAAACCAAGAAGCAAGTGAACAGACATTCACTTTTGATTCAGGAAATGCAGCCACATGCCTGCAGTGGCTCAGGGCAGAGGATGGGGGATGCTAGAGCATGGCTCCCAGCCTGCCAGCGACTGCCAGAGGGAAGGGACTGAAGCTCCAAGGCTTCCCCCGATCCTTGCTCCAGCTGAGGGGGCATGGCCAGGCTCCAGCCTGGGGCTAGCATGCTGGAGGGTGGGAGTTTAAATCCTCTCCCTGGCCCACAGGGGACCCTAGCCCAGGTCTGCCTGGGTGGGGTGGAGAGGTGGGGTGGGGCAGTGCTTGCCATGCTGCTTCTCCCCACCCCCACCCCCACTCGAGGCTGCCAGGCTGAGGAAATGGTGGGTGGGGGAAAAAGGTTGTGGCATTGAATTCATAAAGCTTTAAACAAGAATAGTCATTTCTCTGAAGTGAGCATGTATTGAACACAGCAATTTGGAACCTCAAGTGCACAATGAAGAACAGCCAAAAATCTTTACCTAAGCTAAGATACAGCCCAGTAAAACACACACAGCTTAGTCTAACTTAAAATCGAATGTAATAAACCAGAAAGACGAGAGAAAGCCTTGCATAAGTTTTATGTAATCCTGGGGGCAGAGTGTCTCCTTACACCTGGGTATTCAGAAAATCCTTCTTGGGGAATCAGCAGGTGGTCTTAGGTGTTGGAGTGGAGACCCCACAAGCCTCATCTCTCAAGCAGAGATCAGGGGGCATGGCCAGTGCACTGATCTGGGGAAGGGGGGATTAAAGCCCCTCTGAGACCCTAGACCCCAGCTGGGGTTTGCCTGTGGGGGGCAGTCCCTTTCAGGCTGTTGCTTCCATCCCGCCCCCTCCCCCACTGCCTCTGATCCTGTGGGGAAAAGTTGGGCAGGGGCTGCCCCTACCCTGGCAAACCCAGCTGTGGTCCCCAGCCAGGCTTCCCACCCCCACCCCCTTGTCAGCCAGCCCTCACTGCCCCAGTTAGGGAACAGAGGGGCGGGGCCAGCCCTGTTCTCTAGAGCAGACAGCACAGCCCAGCCCAGGGCTGCAAAGCATGCTGGGATGCTGGGGGACTGTGATTTAACTTGAACCAGGAAGAGGTCTGGGGCAGAAGTTTCAGAAACCAGTTTGACCTAAATCAGTTAAGTCTGATAACTGCATTCAGTCAGATATATCTTAAACCAGTTACAGCCATTCTGAAACTGGTTTATGTGCACTAGAATTCTGTTTTGTTGCAGGTTTAAACCAGTTTCTGTTTACTTAAACTGGTTTATGTGCATCTTCTGTCCCTAGCCAGGCTGTTCAGTAAGAACCCATTAAAACAAAGCATGTTTCTTCTTGAAGTGTTTTTGTTTTATTAAAAATGAAGGTGGGAGGAAGCAACATTGCTGCATTCTTAAGAATTGTTTCTGCATGCATGACACCTTCAAGCTAGTGTAAAAAAAAAAAAAAAAAGAGGTCCCTGCATATTAAATCTTGCAATATGGATATCATAGCTGGATCCAGCGCATAAAACAGCTAGCAAAGATTCAGTTCTTGTGATCCTGTTGTAATACAGATACTGTGTTGAAGATACTGTGTACTCGGTGTCCACAATTTACTCAGAATGTATTCTTTCTCTTGTGCTTTGTTTGTTTGGGGTTTTTTTAGTCAAAATATATTACATGCCTTAAAAAATTATATTCATGGGTTTTGGTTCAACAATGACAGTTTTTGCAACTATGCTTAATGAAATAGTCTTCGTGTTAAATTACTCTTTATGTTGGTTGTAATATAGTTTGGAGGTGCATTTCTTAAATCAGTGTTTCCCAACCTTTTCCAGCCCAAGGCATACTTACATCAATAAAAAATGTCCACAGCACACCTGTTAAGGCATTCCTCATTCTCATAGCTATTGTAGCTCATTGCCATGGCAAAATTCCACAACACACCTGTTAATTTCTGACAGCACACTTTTGTGCCGTGGCACACTGGGTAGGAAACACTGTCTTAAATCATGGAAAAATGTCTTTTACCTAACTGGGAAGACTCAAAAAAAATATTACCACCTTAATTAACAGAATTTTTTCTTGTGTTTTTAAAATTGTTTAGCAATATTTCTGCTGCGTTTTACTTCTATTAATTGTAACAAGGCCAGTGCACCTATCAGATTGAGCTATGAGCTCATCGTTGCCATTTCTTCTAGTGTATCAGTAAAACTGTTTGTTATAACTGATTGAAATATTTTTCACCAAAAAGTGCTGTTTTTGTCAGTTGAGAGATTTTGAAAAATGTGCATGACAGTATCATTAAGAAAAAAGAAATGAAGCTGCGTGACAGTGTAGAGAGATCCTGTTTTGATATTTCCAGAATGGCATGTTTTGATTTTTTTTTCATTCAGAATAGCTTTTAAAAGTACCATATTTAAAAAGCTGAAGGTGGAAACTGGAATTAAACCTGTTAATTGACTGAACTGGAAATCTTTGGAATTTGTTTAATTTAACATTTTTAGTTTTTTGGTCCTTGTTCCTTTTTGAGACAGAAAAAAAATATTGAAATTGTGAAATTTTCTATAAAAGGGGAAGATCCAATTTCTACATTGCTTCATTACTTACTGAAGGTACAATCGTTTTCATTTGTGAAAAACCTTTAATGGCATTAGAATCAAACAGGGGTCACTGAACTCATAATTTAAAAACAAGAGTTGCACTGATGCCATGAAGGGTCTGAAGTAGCCTGCAGAACCTCGATTAGTGGGGATGCATGAGAAGGAACAAATTCAGCTCGACTCTAACATGACAGTGATGGAGTTTTTGTGTGTGGTAATGAATGATGATAATAAAATCTTGTTAAATTGAAGTGGAATAAGTTTAGTAGAGGACTAGAAAGAAACACACTTTGGAGTCCCTTGGTACCATTTTTAGAGGGTACTACTTTTTTTTAAGAACTGTACTTTAAGCAGAAATATATAATACTTCTGTATCTGAAATCACTGAAGTATTGCTCTGTTACTCCATTACCAGTAGCTACATTTTTTTTTTTTGTTTTTAACTAATTTTGTCCTGAACTACTGGTAGGGTGAGCACAACTTTTGTTACAAATTAATAACATATACATTGTAAACATATAATATTATAATGACTCTTTTATACAAGTGTTGGTGTTCCTGGTTTTCTTTTAAATATAGATATTATGTGGTACATCTTTCCTTTCAGGAAATTGCACAAAGTTTAAAAGATGAACAGAAGAAGCTGACCTCTGAAGCTTCATTTTCAGACGTTTGGCTAGAAGATCCAGAGTCCTCCAATCTAATTAAATCTGGTATGCCTGGGACTATATATTATGTTGTCAAACTAACTTATATTTGTAAAGAGATCATTAAATGGAACTAATAATGATAATAATTGCACTTGCCTCAAATAAGCTTATTTTCTTAAGGCTTATTTGAGGCATTGTTTAAGGAGAATATTGAGAGGAGCTGGTAATAAGATAGCTTTGGCTCAAGATCCTTATTTAACTTAGAACAGATGAACAGTTAAAATGTTTAAAATGGAAGAATGCCTTCCTGCTTGGAAGCATGAGCCAGTGCTACTGTTTCGTCTGTCTGCTTTCTTTTCACAGTAAGTGAAGCTAAAATACCATAGTTTATCCCCGAGTGAAATGAGATAAATTTAGTTTTACTTACAGTTTAGTTTTACTTCTTGTGGCATAGGAGTGAAAAGATGAAACAGTTACGCTAAATACGACTGCATCAAATTACACTGTGTAAGGGGGGGAAGAATGTGTCTGTTCCATCCATATGTACTTAGTCTCTTAAAATTTGCAGTAACTTAATACCATAACCTCTGTAATTGTGGCAGGTCTGTGCCACAGATGCAGTTTGTTCTGTGAAGTATTACTCTTGTTGTCAAACTGCTTGACAATGCTGTGTTTTTGCATGAACATTTTAAAAGATAAGCTCACATGTGTTTTTTTGTAAAAAATTCCTACCTCTATCAACTCCCTGCTTGTGAATGGTGGGTTTGTTAGCATTCTAACCAAGTTGAGAGAATAATTTAATATGATTCTGGCTTTCCTGTTAAATGAACACTTGAAATTTGTAGTTCAGGAATGCATTTCAGATGGGGAAAAACGGGTACTGACAGTGATTTGCATCCTTTTTATTGTGTTTCTTATTAACTGATTGTAACAGCTAAGCTCCAAGCTGCTAAAGTAATTCATGCTGTGGTCTTTGAATTTTAATACCTCAGTCTGGGATCCATGTTTTTATAAACTGCTGTGAACAGGGAACTAATTCCATGAAGTTGCTGGTATCAGTTCTGTTCATGCGTTCCCATGTGTCTGGAATATTTGAGTGCATTTTTCTGTCTGTCTTATTACAGGTTGCTAGCATCTTTCTAGGTCTCTTTCAGTTGCCTGTGCTCTTCTTCTAATTGACTACCATATTATTATCTACTGTTGACATACAAAGCCTGCAAATAAGACTCAGTGTTTCAGCTAGGACCCTCAATTATAGATACCAACAAACTGCTATTAATTCTAATAATGGATATAACTTACACTTGCTGAGTTAATAGATTATTTTAAAGAATCCCCAGCAAGCCAATCACTTCATCCTGTGATTGATTTATGCAACTCTTTTTGATTTTATTTTTTTTAAATAGATGCCAATAGGTTTAACTTTTAATTGGCACCTTGACAAATGTTGTCCCAGAAACTAGGGGGAAAATAAATGCGTTTGTCTTCTGTGAGACACTTACTTGATTTCCTTCCTTTTCTTCTCTCCCTCAGAAGGTCTCTTGTGGAGTCTCATGGACATGTGCTCTGTTTTCTATCCCCCCCCCAATTCATTCTCCCATATAACCCCTTTCAGCATCTGTGCCTCTCATCCTTTTGGCAGCCAAGATGCTAATATTTTTACAAGAGAAATGCCTATCAAACCAATACCATGAATAATAGTACTAGAGAAAAACCTTCTTTGGGTAGGTGATAGTACACATTAAATTGGCCAGGAGTGGGGGATTAGCTGATTAACTCCAAGTGAAGCCAGAATATTTGTTCTGTGATGGATCACCTGCTGGCTTCAAAATCAAAGAAGCAAGTGTGGTAGCAGATTTAAGAGAGGAAAACTTGAGAGGGAGTTTTTACCATACTGCAGTTTAAATTATTTTCTTTTTGATGGTAACATAGACTTTTTTTTGTGCTTTCAAGAGAAATATTGTTTTCCCTATCTCCTTAAATATGTGCTTCAGACCAAGTGTTGGCAACCATTTATGAATGGCAGGCTGCTGCTCGTGACCTAGCTGCCATCGATTCCCTCCACAGCTCCCCAGCCCTCCCTGCTTTGTGCTGAAGGCTGCTCTCTAGTTCTCATGCCACCCTTATGAGTATCTGCTTAGTTACACCACTGAATGCCACCATTTCCCCCGTCCTCCCCCCCTCATTGCTAGCAGAAGTGGATTGGTGGCAGGTGGCAGAGGAATGCATAGCATGGCATAGGCTGAATCAAGTGTCCACGGAACAGATCTGGTCTGCGGGTTGTATATTGCTGATCCCTGTTTTTGGAGTATATTTACAAATTTGACTATCCCACATGAATCTGAATTCAGACCCTACTCAGCCCAATGTTCTGAGTGTTCTTGTGTATCACGGGTCAGGGTTTCTCTTCAGGATATGAAAATTAATTTTACAAGTGTAAAATACGAAACACTATTGGGGGTGGGTGGGGCACGTGGTCCAGCATTTTGTGAAGTTCACTAGAGAAGGATAGTCATAACTTTTTTAACGTGTGTTCTGCTTTTAAATAGGTTCAGCTGAATCTCTTAATCCCAGACCGCAGACCACTATTTCACCAGCAGATCTGCATGGCATGTGGTATCCCACAGTCCGAAGGACTCTAGTGTGTCTCTCCAAGCTGTACAGATGTATAGATGTATGCACAAACTTCTCCTTTCATTGGAACTTATTGACACATTTTAAATAAAATATATCATAGTGCTTGGGGTCGGAATGGACCTAAACAGATCATCAGGTCCGACCCTCTGCCTCAGGCAGGAACGAGTGCCAAAGTCATATCACCCCAGCCAAATATCTGTCCAGCCTCCTCTTGAAGACGCCCAAGGTAGGAGAGAGCACCTCCTCACTTGGGAGCCCATTCTAGAGTCTGGCAGCTCTGACTGTAAAGTATCTAATGTATGTAAGCATACACTAGAAGTATGTAGAAGATCCCCAAACCATCTTATTTTAGGTATAAATGGAAAATGCTGGGATTTTATTGATGTTGATCTTTTTTTTACTGACATCCTATGGCCAAAGCATCTAAAATGAATTTTTTTGTATGTGTAATCAAGGCTCTGCCAATGTGTGCCTACAGGAAAATTGTTTTAATTCATTGCAAGATAATGGGCTTGTTGTAGAGAGTACTTTGTGAAATGTTTTGGCCCTATATTCTGCAGGGCATTAGCTTTGGTGATGATAATGGTCACATCTTAAGACTGATAGATCTCTGTTTACCTTTGAATTTTTAAAAAATGTTTTAGCAGTCTTTTGCAGTCCTTTTATTAGTACAACTGAACGAAAAATGCACAGCACATGAACACAGAAGACTGAATCTACATGTCTAACAGATGAAGTAGGCATCTGGTTCATAGTTATCTGAATAAATAATTATCAGATCAACTCTTTTTGAAGGGAAGTTCTCAAATTTGTATTTACATCACCTGACGATCTTCAGGGTTGATAAATCTTTGAGAAATCCTGTGAACACAGGTATTTTTCCTGTATAGTGCTTTTTGCCCACGACTCTCAGAAAAAAGGAATAAATTGATATCCTGGTTTGAAAAATGTAATTTGTGAAGCTGATATTTGAGGCAATAAAAGACAGACTGGAAACAGTTTAAGTAGTTAACCTTTTGGCGGCAGTTTCAATAAAAATAGTATTTGCCATAATTGTTTTTGGTTGGAGTCCTTTGTTAGAAAAAAAGGAAAGGGCAGTATACCATTTTTTTTACAAGATCCAAAAATAAGGGACATTGTATGTTAAGCAACAAGGTGTAATGAAGTGGGCAAGTGCAAACCAAGGGTCGTCTTAGAGTGTTTTGAAAGTGATGCTTAATTATTAGGATCTTTCCTACCCTGCAAGTGAAAAAGTGTTGTTACGGCTAGTCTGAAACTTTTTCATTTGAAAGATAGCAAAGACTGAGTCAGGGTTTTATAGTAAGTACCCTTCACCCTCCACAGTATTTCACTTTATCAACTATATGTAAGCAGTTTAAGTGTTATTAGTGGTATATTTTGGGAAAATCAGGGAAGCCATTCCATATGAACAAGGGTAGGAATGTGCAAAGTGACTCTTTAAGCTTTGTAAGCAATCTACCAATTGCTTTTTCTGGTTTTTTTCTTTCTCGTTTAATTCCCTCCAGAGGGCAGTGTTTCAAGGATTATCACAGGAGGCCTTATCTGCCTGCATTCATTCATTGTTGGGAGCTGCAGATTCAATTACCAAAAACAAGGTCAGACAAAATAATATCTTTCCAAAGTGTATCAGTGTTCATAAGGTAGATTTTTTCATACATAATGAAGGTCCTTTAAACAGTTGTTCAGAATCATGTTGAAATCTCCATTACAATGCATTGTCTGATCCCAGAATGCTGTGGGAATTGTTAGCATTCCATTGTGATAAGGTTTTGTAAAGCAAAGATAATGACATGCATGCAAACCTAGCTGAAATGCAAAAATTGTAGAGCTAACAAGCATAGGCTACTGTAAATTATATGAATTCAAACAAACAATACCCTATAGCAGGACCCTAATGAATATTTCTGCACCTAGTATTTTGTTTATGTTGTACAACTTCTTTTACTGGATTTGTAAGTATTTCTGGGGAGGAGATTCGATAAGGCCAGTAAGTGCAAGTATTTGCAGATATAGCAAATATTCAATACTTCTATAGATTGTACAAGCTTAAAAAGATATTGACAGTGTGTTATGAACTCCGTACAAAAATAATTTAATGAAATTTAGAAAGGGTTCCACTGAAAATAACTGTTAATCTTCCATTGTAAACTTTTGAACACAGGTATTATGGTATTATTCTAGCTCAGGACAACAAAGAAGGAAAATGTTTACAGTCATATTTTGCACTCTTGTTTAATACACTAACCATGATAGATTATAGAAGTGATAAGAGGATTTAGTCTTTAGAAAAAACTTCAGGTGTTGGTGTTTTACACTTGTAATGCATTATATTGTAATATGCTTATTTTCTAGCGATTGAAAGAAGAACAGTTGTGAACAGTTGTGCAGTAGAGCCTCTTATGATAATGATTTGAGGAGAACACAGTTATATGGAAAACATTTTTTCTTTAGGTTTCTATGATGATCCTTTTATACATAACTTGTTTCAATTGCTGAAGTTAAAGAATAGCAGTACAGTAACTATGTAATAAATCAGCCTTTGCCTAATGTACCCTAGAGATCTCAATCCTGCACTGAATGCTATTCACGTATTTGCTTTTATAGGACTTGGATCTAAGCCATGTTGGCCTTAATTTGTGTTGCATTAAACTCTTACATGAGTACTGTTAGGGAAAGCCATACTTTTCTTTTTAAGCTAATTTCCGCACTAGTGATATTTTTGGTTAAAATTAAAAATGCTAATCTTATATTTTTTCTTCACCAGTTTTATTCATGAATTGTTTTTTTTTTTTTTAAAGTGTAAGGTTTTTGTTTGTTGCCAAGGAGCCATCTTCACAGTGTGAAGGCAAATACTGCTATTTATATAATCTTGTAGAAAACTTTCTCCTAGCTAGCAAAGGGGGCAATATTGCATCCTGCTTCATTTATCTCAACAAGGCATGAATGTCAAAGTTGTGGGGAGGAAGATGCACGCAATGTAGAATGTATAGCTAACATAAGAAGGAAGGGAAAAAATTATTAGTGTGGCGAGCTTGGCCTCATTGTACTCTTCACATCTTTGTTTTACTCCCTCAAAATTAACTAAGCTTTACAATTAATTAAAAAAAAACAGACTAGCAAATGCTACATCTGTAACATGGTAGAGCTATTGCTGCACTTGTGTTAACACCTTACTTTGGATAATTAAAAAAAATATCACAACCATAATGGTTTTGAAATGTAATAAAATATGAAAGAGAAATTATACTTCGTTTCTGTGAGAGAGGAATCTGCAACCGTATTAGATTGGGAATATATGTATGTGCTGAGATCCATGTTGTGACAAGTCTGTGACCAAGCTCTGTGGAGTGTGCGAATGGTATTTTTCTGTAGAATGACTTATTGAAAAATGGACTGTCAGACATGAGCTATAATTATTGTTACTGTAAAGCAAAAATGGTTTGTAAGTTGTAAACTGAGGACTGTATTCTGTTATAGTAACTTACTAAAATAGGTAGACAAACTTCTACTTCTGCTTTATTAATAATTTTTCTTTAAAATTTTGACCCCAGTGTTTTTCGTTTCTCTTATTATAATATAGACCCAGGTTGATGGACAGCTTTTCTTAATAAAACATCTTCTGATTCTTCGTGAACAAATTGCTCCTTTCCATACTGAATTCACCATTAAGGAAATTTCCCTGGACCTTAAGAAAACTAGAGGTACTGCACAGTGCTGGCTGACAAAGCTGGGGGGGCTCGCCCTACCCTGATGTGCTAGCAAAGGTTTTGGGTTTATTTTATGTTCACCTGCAATCATTTGCATGTCTGCTATATTTTCTTGCTTTGTTCTGATCCTTTCTGAAACACATTCTCTCTCTGAATGGTAGCTCAGGCTGCTGCTAACAAACTCTGTTTTCAGCTAAGAGCTAGAGTTGTGCCTTTGCTCTTGACCTCTCCAGTTCAGATATGTTAACTTTAAAATAAGTAACTGCTAAATAGTAAGCTTCATGTTCATGCTACACTGAAATGTCTTTCTACTTTGCTGTATTCTTTAGAGCTTGCTCTTGTTTCTAGTATCATTAAAACCAATCTGCTAAATATACATCTTATTTGCCTAATACAGAATAAAATCTTCTCCAGGCTTTTTTCTGTGGAACTTGAAAATCATTCCTTCTTGCAAAATTAGTCAATATTTTGTTGATCTGATTGTGTAGTTTCATGAAGCTGTCATGCATCTAGTTTGTAGGGAAAATACACG
>NW_005842599.1:899806-900698 GCF_000455745.1 Alligator sinensis | reverse complement strand
GGCAGAGGCTGTGGTTGTGATTTTTCTACGAGTGCTTTATGAAACACGGGAAAAATCTTATAAAAAAGGGAAGAATTGAAGACTGAGTACTCTTCAGAAGCAGAAGGAAAAGAAGTCTGAAACACATCGGTTTTTACTTTTTCTTTACAGAATTTGTCAGGTGAAGGGGGAAAAAAAAGTAAATTCCTTTTTCTTTCCTGTCCTGTTATGCTGTTTATCTCTGAAGCTGCTGAAAGTTATAACTAACACTTTTTCCTATTGCACTTGAACATCAATGAAACCTCCCTCTTGTTAAGTAGTTTCTAGTTGGCTGGAGGTTAAAGGGTAAATATATCCTCATGGTATTTTTGTCCTGGCTGACACGCAAGTTTGTTCTGTATCTTCTTTAAAAAGAATAAATTTTTGTGCCAGCCAGTACCTCCTAAAGGTGGTAAGTAACTGAAAGAATGTCTTTATACTGCACCTTTAAACTGGAAAACGATATAGAAATGCCTGTTTATTCCTTATTGTATTATAAACTCTCATTCTTTTAATGTAATGTAGAGCATATATGTAGTAAATCATGCTTGAGAATATAATATTTTATTTATTTATTTATTTATAATAAAACTTTATGGAGTTTTTATTGAATGACATCTGTATAGCAATATGTGGCTTTAAATATGAAATTAAAGGGACATGACCAGCTTAAAAACTATGCTGATGTGTGAAAATGTACCTAAGTAGGGGTGGACCAGTAAACAGTTTTTTGGCTGATCTTGACGACCAAGTAGTAACCAGCTATATTGGCTGATACTGATCAGGTTGCCGATTTATGGGATTGCAGCCCCGCAGCTTGGAGAGCAGTGGCTGGCCACTAAGTTGGGGGTGGGGGGGGGAAGAAGGGGTGTGG
>NW_005842599.1:882481-899793 GCF_000455745.1 Alligator sinensis | reverse complement strand
TGGGGGCGGGCAGCGCCCTGCTGCTGCACATACCCCCAGGGGAGGCATGTGTCCCCCAGACTTGTGTGTGGGGCAAGGGCGGGCTGTGGGCTCAGGGCCAGCGGCTGTGCTGGCCTCTTCTTGGCAGGGGGCTGCACTTGGAGTGGGCAGGGGGAGGGCAGGTGGCTGTGGTGCCGGGTGGGGTGGCTACGGTAAATTTTGGGGTGGCTCAGTGTCGCTGCTGCCTGCCCCGAGTGCAGCCCTGGCCCAACCCCCCTGCTGGGAAGAGGCTGACACAGCCCCTGGCCCCAGCCCACCTCTGCCCTGCACACAAATCCAGAGGGGCGCATGCCCTCCATGCCTCCCGTGGGGGTGTGCACAGTGGCAGGGAGCTGCCCTCCCCCTCTTCCCTAGATGAGATACCTGTGGCTCCCAGCCCCAGGCTTTCATTCAACATCCTGGCTGGGCAGCACCTACCCCTGCCCCACTCCCTCCCTTACTGTGGGGGCCTCGATCTGCGCCTCCATATGCCTTGCCCCCCACAGACTTACCGGCCAGATGCTGCTCTTTTAGCTGCCAGGCTGCGTTCCTGACCATGTGCATGTTGCAGCTGCATGCATGCATGCAGAATTTACTGGTGACATTATTGGTTACACCGGCCAGAAAAAGCTGATTTGCCAATAATGTTAATTTTCTTTCTGTTGGTGCCGGTCCGATATCAGACTGATATATCGGTGCACCTCTATACCCAAGTATTATAACGCTATTAGATTATTATAGCTGAAAGAATAGAGAGAAAGCAGTTCTCTGTTTGTTTACTCTGTACATTTAACAACACTTGAATGTAGCCAGTTCTGCTATAGTTGGTTTCTCCTGTCTGTGCAGGTGTCTTATGCAGAAACAAAATGGAGACAAATATTTTTGAGAATAAAAGGAAAATGGAGATCTATAACAGAAAACTAACTAGAGGATGTTGGTGCCAGAGGCAATACCTGAACTTACTTTTAGTTCATTTAAAAAAAAAAAAAAAAAATTGGCCATGTTGATGACATCTCCTTAATGTCTTTGTCTCACCTGCTTTAGAAAGTGGTTTCAGTTCCACGCTATGTTTTACTGTTTGGGCATTATTGCTTTTCTTTTGCTTCTACAAAGCTCATAAACATGAAGCCATATCAACATAGACATTTTGTCCCCTTTTTCTAATTAAAAAGGGAGGAAAAATGCCATGTGTCTGCCAGTTTTGAATTACCGAATGCATTCATTGCTGGTGTATGGAAGCTGTATAGGGTGAATTCTATAAGCTTTCACTGGAGAGACTGACTCCCCGCTTGTGTGAATAATCCTACTTGACTGCAGGAAGACACCTCACACAAAGCAAAAGGTTTTCAGAATTGGCTCCAAGAATGATCTCTGTATGTCCCAGTGTGCTTTGGTTGACATAATTGGTTCCAAAACTGGTATGGAAGGCTCCGTTAAGTTTGTGGATCATACTAGGCACTTGCCGTTTCCTGTGTAGTATTTTCAATTAAAAGCTTGTTAATAAGGGAGCATGGTGGTCTAGGAGAAATTTGGAGAGTTGAGAGTGGTACATTGATCCAAAACATTTGTGAACCACTTATGTACTGTATTCATTTAGCCTGTACCTTCATTAGATCAGGAATTTTCTTGTGCTGCACCATGTGCTGTTGGTAATAATAAATAGTAGATTGTAAACTGCTTGGGGAAAGGACTGCATCTTTCTTTGTTTTATGTAGTGCCAATACAATGGCTTTAACGAGAAATGGTAGAAATGATTGTGCTATTCACTTATAATAAAATATTTCTGTTTAAATTACTGTAGCTGAATCCCTCACATTTACAGCATGAATGACTTTCTGCTTCACAGATGCAGCATTTAAAATCCTGAACCCTATGACGGTTCCAAGATTTTTTAGGCTAAACAGCAACAATGCCTTGATACAATTCTTACTGGAGGTAATGTGGAGTCTTTAATTCCATGTAGGACGCATCTTATCATTTTTTCTAATGCATGGTGATTTCTGGGCAAATAAAGAGAAGTGAATTGTTGTCTTCTCTTCAAGGGCACTCCAGAAATCAGAGAGCATTATATTGACTCTAAGAAAGATGTGGACCGTCATCTGAAATCAGCTTGTGAGCAGTTTATTCAACAGCAAACTAAGCAGTTTATAGAGCAGCTGGAGGAGTTCATGTCAAAGGTACAAAGATGCTCCAGATTCACTGTTAACAGGAATATTCTTCCTTAACCGGCTAGATTAAGTAGTATTGACATTTGTTTAATGCTAATTTTATTGCAGGTAGAGCTGATACTAAAGTTACCTGCATTTACTTTACCTGCTTTAATGAAAGTTACCTGCAATTGCCATTTAAAACTGTTTTCAGTGGCTTGTAACTTTGCCAAACATTTACTTTTCGGGCTCAAATATACCCTGCCAGTTACCTGCCTCAGACTGCCTTTTTCTAAATTCCAGCAAAAATTGTTCAGCTATGTCACAGAATGAGCTTAAGGAAAAATAAGTTTTTGTCCAATTTAAAAAGTATCCTTCCACTGTTTTTGTTGGGAAACTAGTGCTTTGCTGCCTTGAATTAGGGCTGTGGCTAGGTAACTATGCGTCCTGGTTTGCCTGGGACAGCTCTGGATTTTGAAGGCTAGTTCCAGCCGGTCATTGAAAATTAAATTGTGTATCCCAGAATCACAGGGATGTGGGGCACAGTCTGGGAGGAGTTGGAGCAGCATGGTGCACCATGCAGCTCCATCTCCCTGCTGGTCTTTGCCCACATCCCTCCCCTTTGGCCTCTGCCACTGTCTGCAGCAGTGCCACTGACTTGGGGATGGGGGACAGGGTCCTGGATGTTCTGGTTTTCCTTATAGTCACCCTAGCTATGACATTTATCAAGGGTATAGCCCAAGGCATAGAGATGGACCTCTTACTGTTTTGTGAAATACTGCTCAGATCTTCATAGATTCATAGATGTTAGGGTTGGAAGGGACCTCAATAGATCATCAAGTCCGACCCCCTGCATAGGCAGGAAAGAGTGGAGCCCGTTCCAGACCCTGGCCACTTGAACTGTGAAGAAGTTCTTCCTAATGTCCAATCTAAATCTGCTCTCTGCTAGCTTGTGGCCATTATTTCTTGTAACCCCCGGGGGCGCCTTGGTGTATAAAACCTCACCAATTCCCTTCTGTGCCCCCGTGATGAACTTATAGGCAGCCACAAGGTGGCCTCTCAACCTTCTCTTGCGGAGGCTGAAAAGGTCCAGTTTCTCTAGTCTCTCCTCGTAGGGCTTGGTTTGCAGGCCCTTAACCATACGAGTGGCCCTTCTCTGGACCCTCTCCAGGTTATCCGCATCCCTCTTGAATTGTGGCACCCAGAATTGCACGCAGTACTCCAACTGCGGTCTGACCAGCGCCCGATAGCGGGGAAGTATCACCTCTTTGGATCTATTCGTCATGCATCTGCTGATGCACGATAAAGTGCCATTAGCTTTTTTGATGGCTTCGTCACACTGCCGACTCATGTTCATCTTGGAGTCCACTAGGACTCCAAGATCCCTTTCCACTTCCGTGCCACCCAGCAGGTCATTTCCTAGGCTGTAGGTATGCTGGACATTTTTCCTCCCTAGGTGCAGCACTTTGCATTTCTCCTTGTTGAATTGCATCTTGTTCAGTTATTGAAAAACTGCAGGTCTCATGTCTACTAGAGATATCTTAGAACCAGGCATTTGCATTTGGCACCAGTTCTGTCTGTCCTGGCTGTGTTTCCCCAGGCATATGCTGGCTGAGCAGAACCTTTCAGTGGCTTCTCTTAGCATGGGAGGGCCAGGGAGAAATAGACAAGCCTGGGACTGGTATGGGGCAAAGTCAAACGTTGCTTGCTGGGTGGACTAGGGCTGGTGTCAATGTCCCCTGAATTGCAGTGACCTGGAATTCTTGAGTCTTGCCTCTTATCTTGTCACCAAGAATGTGTGAAGCAAGCTGGCAAATTTGTTGTCTTCTGCTGTGTCATGGTGCTTACCTGCTGACATCTTGGTTTTGCTGTCATACTCCATTAACACAAATAGCAGAGCTCAAGTGGACCTGAAGGGTCCAACTCTGCTGCTGACCCGCCTGGGTAGCAATAAGTTGTCATAGGATGGAGTTCCTTTTTATTTAGTTTGCTTTTTCTTTCAGAAACATCAAAAATGAGACAACTGCAGTAAAAGAATGGTCAGATTGCAAAGGCAACTATCAAGGCAGGGGTGTCAAAGATGCAGTCCCTGGAGCTGTTTTAACTACCCTGTGGAGCTCCTAGAGGGACCAGAAATTGGTGGGTGGGATCAACAGGGGTCAGCTCTGTGCGGGCCACCTCCCGATCCCGTCCATGTCGCCATGTGCGAGCCGGGAGTGATATGCGGACCCGTCTTTGCGCACGCGGGCTGTGGCCAGCAGCCCAGGCACGCGGGGTCAGAAGGGACCGCGGGGCGGCAAGGCACGCATGGGCTAGAATTAGTCACAGAGGCGTAGTGGTTGATTCAAAGATTATTTACTTACACCCAAGATGGTCACGGCGTAGGCTGGACAGTTTCCCAGGTTCAGCTCCGCTTAAATCCTCGTTGGAGGACTATGACAAATTCGGTTCTTGGGCCCTGGAGTTGTTAAGGCTCCGCGGGTTCGGCAACTTCTTTCCCATGGAGTTGTTGAAGCTCCATGGGTTTGGTTCGGCTCTCAGGCCCCGGAGTTGTTAAGACTCCGTGGGTTCGGCAATTGAGTATATAGGATAGGGATACGTCTAGGATTGCGCTCGGCGACGGGGAGAGGCCAGAGGCTGTTTAGACCTCTGTTGCCTTCTTAAGAAATGTGTTGGGTTCGTAGGGATCCGCAGTGCTTAGAGATCTTCACTCTCTCCCTCTCGGACTCCAATTGCTTTCTCTCCCACTTGGGCGGAAACCACCCAAGCTCTTTATACGGCTAGCAAGCCAATTGCTAGCCGCCACGTGTGCATAATTTAACACAAGCCAATAATGGGACTCGAATTAAAATACAAATGGCAGGAACTCCTTTGCACCGTGCATTTCTGAGATGCAAAAGAAATGCACCATGCAAAGAAAGCTATACATTGGCGGGTAAATTCTCCGTTGCACCGGAGTTCTTTGTAGCAGAAAACTCCACCGTGCAAAGAAGCTGCAATTTGGCGGGAAAATAATTTAGCAGTGCCGAAGCGCGCACAAAACAAAAATCACAGCTTTGGGTTGTGACAAGCTCCACCACTGAATTCCTACAGGACTTCAGGGGCTTGTCTGGTAGGGGGGACAGGCAGGGGCTGCATTAATGCCTACACCCTCACCTATGCTGGGTCTCTTCAAGGACACCGCTATACTAAAGAGCTAGGAAATGCCACAGTTAAGTTGACCTGTCCATGATTTATTCTCTGCTCCTGTACATATTAAAGAATGTATCATACCGAATAAAATGGCTGCATGCTATTTTTTTCACTTGATGGTATAATGTTTAAATAACTTACTTTGCAACGTTCTATCAACATAAGGTGTTTTTCCTTTCCCGTGTAAAATTTTTTCATGAAGATCATATCGGAAGTGTTAAATAAGAACAGAGTTACAGTGACAAAAATCAGGTTATGAACAAGAACCAAAATTAGAACAGCAGAGGTATCTGGGAATAAAACATAATGCCTTTACTTAGAGCAGCAATATAAGTTATGCTCTCCCATTAAAAACATAGCACCATTGCCCTTAGGTTAGTATTTTTCATGGAAGAATGATAGTGTGTTTAGTCTTGGCAGGTAGAAGTAGTCTGTATTAAATAGCATATCTTTTTTGCTGATGTACGGTGTTGAGGGATAGGCCTCATGTCCACAGAGGTTTGTTTTGTTTTTTTTTTAAACATTGCTTTTCATAAGCTACATGTGTAATAGTAAATCTGTCCATTGGTTGAAGAACAGTGGCACAAAGTCCTTCAGTCTGTTCAGAGTACATCTGAGGTAATGTAGTAATACTGAGCATCTCATCCAGAAGTTTTTTCATATTCTAGTTCAGTATAGAAAGATCAAGCAGCAGGGCTAATTAGTTGATGTCTATGAGGTACTCAGAAAAGGAAAAGCATTATCTCTGCTAAATGTTACAAATCTTCTGAGTGTAAACAGGTTTATAATGTGGATCATGACCTCTCAGGAATGGTGGTTGCAATGTTGTAGGGATACTAAAAATATTTTCCTGGCTTCTGGGAATTTGGAGTAACTAGGAAATACTCATTTAGAATGAGTAATTCCACAATGTTTTGATCCATGAGCCAGGTAAGTTATTAAGATGCCTAAAAATGAAGATAAGTGTCTAATGGGATTTGCTAATGTGTCTAAATGAGTTACGAATAAAACTCTCATTGAAAGTTACAGGAGTTAAACAAGCAGGTTGCTTAGTCACTTCTGTAAATTTCCTTAGGCAGCTGTTTCTTTAAGAGACCAGATTTATAGAAGTATTTAGGCTCATTTCTGATTTTAATTTTAAGAATTTTACTTCCACACAATATATGACATTTTGACAACTTAGTTTTACTTAAAAGCTATAGTTTTGACTCCTGCACTTGCATTTTTTCAACCAAGATTAGATGGATGTTTGTCTTTTATGGGCTTAGTGCTGCCTTTATTTACAGTTTTCTGCACTCTTTTTTTTTTGTGTATAGCAAACATATGTATTACTGAAGTTAAATTAGCCTCCTGTAAATTTTATAACCAAAATCAGGGTATAAGCCTTTAACTGAATTGCTAAAATTCAGTTTCTTACTTTTTGTTTATATTCTAACTTGGAACATACAGGGAAGGGGAAGCCAATTAAAGAATGATTGGGGTGGGGGGGTTTAGATACCGATCAGGGAGGAAAACCCTTCTCATTCTCCCAATATAATTGTTTTAGGTAGCTGCATTAAAAGCAATGGCCAACCAAGGAGGTCCCAAGTACAACCTTTCACAGCAGCCTTGGGCGCAACCAGGTATTCACTTTGTTTTATGTTTTTCATATTAGTTTTGAGACATTTGCAGGGTAATAAATAGGTTAAAAAAGGCAGTGCAAGTTAATTTTCCACGTATTTTATAGAATGTACTTTAAGATAATCTTTCTTTTATACAGAACAGAAAAACCAAGACCCTTCCTACTTATAATTTCTGATAACATAAAAGCAATATAAATTTTAGCCGTTGTGCTGTTTTCAATAGGTAAGCTTAGATGTCATCCTTTTCTGTAGCCTGTAGATCAGGGCTTTTGGTACTTGAAAAGCTTCATAATATGAGTTCAGTTTGTAGATAAATTAATTCAGCACTTAAAGCTGTGACTGCTGAAATGTATTTATGAGACAACCATTGACTAAAAAGTGTCCTGAAGAATTCTTTTTTAAAATTCAGGTTTAGTTTCTGTACGAAGGAATTGAGTTAGTTTTTGAGAGTTACTGTTCATGTTTTGTAAGCATTTTACATGTTTAACTCTTGTGACTACCCAAAATAGGAAGCCAGTTCCATAGTCTCTCATTGGAAGAGAACATGTCATAAAATGCGTCATTGTGCGTGAGCAGTTCAGGCCTCACAGTGTTACAAAAGGCCCTAGAAGGTTGCATGTCTGAGTGACATTGGGATGTCTGTATTCAGTTTCAGAGATTCGAACCTTTGTTGCATCAAGATCTTAAAATGCAAAACCATTAGGTTAATTCATAATTAATTTCTGCTCCAGAGCAGGTCAGGCAGTTTCAAGGGCTAACTTGAGCTTTTGGTTAATCTCTGGCTCATTTGGGAATATTTTATAATATTTGTTCTGTGATAATTCTGTACCTAAGTGGAGATGTAGGGATAGTTTGTTCCTAAGTGAACTTGTTTCTCTTCAGTGAACTATGAAGTAGAAGGTTGTATGATGGGTAGTGCCAGTAAGCCTGAGTTGTAGGAAGGTGTGAGAACTTGTTTTTCAAGGCTGGAGTGTGCACGCTATGGAAGAAAGTGAAGTTCATACTTCAGTGGAGCATTCCCTAATCTGAAAGCAGTATCTTTTACTGGACCCACCAAGTACAATCTTGGCTGTTTGTTGTCCCCTGATATCTACCACAGTGTTGGTGATTTGGGAGGCAGGAGTAAACAAAGATAAATATTTAAAAGCTGGAGTCAATAAATAATTAAAGCATATAAACCTTACCTGTTCAAGTTTTCAAAATTCTGTAATATTTCCTCCAATATTTTCATCATGATTCTGTTGCAAACAGCATTAAAATGATCTAGCAATATAGTAACCATGCTTCATCCAGCACAGCATTCTTGTGTAGTAGGCTACATAGCCATCTCAGATACAGAAGTTATGTCTAAAGCAGTCTGTCAGTCTTCATCAACAGCTTGAGGAAAGAAAAATTGCAGTATACTGCAATATTTTTCTTAGGCTCAGCTTTCCAGTTAGATAAGGATCTATCTAAAACAAGCCCTACTTAGGTTTTTTGCCATTGAAAAGTGGTGTCTGGAGCATGTGGAGTGCTGAGGGGAGGGCATAGGGTCCTGGCCTGCATGGGGTAGAGAGAATGATTTGGACATATATTTCAATCCGGAGAACCAAATTTTTGCCTAATAATAATTTACTTTACTTTCAGCAAAGGTCACTGATTTAGTGTCTTCCACTTACAAGATCATAAAAACAAAGCTGCCGTCAACATTACGAAGCATGTCATTATACTTGTCCAATAAAGACACTGAATTCATTTTGTTTAAGCCGGTTAGGGTGAGTATTATTAGAATACACATCAGCATGCTTTCCATAGATTTCACAGCTTTAATGCAATAGATTAAAGGCTGTAAGAGTGTATTTTCTAAGCTTGTTAACTCTTATTTCTGGCTTCTGTAGCAGTAAATTGATATAGCTGTTTCTGTAGAAGTTAATTGATACAGATGCTTAAGTTTCTCGATTTTCATTATGTTTCTCTTCAACTTCCACAAGAGTTTTTTGAATTTGTGCTAAGCTGGTCCACCACATGTTTCTGTATTCTATGTTAGGAACTTGGGCAGTAATCATGGGAAAGATCTGATGTATATGTAAAGTAAATGCAGTATTACAAATTGTAGCATGACTCTGCTTTGAAAAGTAGCTGTATAAAAGTGGCACCTAGCTCCATAGAGGTGAACACTGTTTTTCAGACTAAAGGAGAAGACAGATGTACTGCTTATTCTTTTTAGCCATTCAGTCTGCAGATTGTTTACTATGCTAATCGGAGAAAGTGCCACATTTACTCTGTATTTATTTGAATATAAGATAACACTTCAATAATTAAGTTCTAAATATGAAATATTTATAAATTTTAGGGCTGTCAAATAATTAAAAAATTTGATCGCAGTTAGTTGCACGATTAAAAAAATTAGTTGCAATTAATTGTGATTTTAATCACACAGCTAAAAACTCAAAAGTATGTGCAGCAAAACTCCAAGTTATGCAAAATTATGCAGGTACTTTGTATGGTTAGGGGTGTGTTGGGGGAAGTGAAATTTGTGACGGTGTGGAAGGCTATGTGTGTGTGGGGGTGGGTTTGGAGCCTGGGGAGGGGGGTTCTCACATACCTTGGCAGGACATGGGGTACTGTGGATTAGGAGAGAGGGGCAGCAGCAGGGCTGGGGAGGCTGTGGCTTGGGAGTGAGGGGCAGACGGGTAGACACACACACACACACACACACACACACACACACACACACACACACTGCCCAGCAAATAAGTGTGGGGGAGGAAAGTTCTGGGGAGGGGGCGATTGGGGCCCCCACAGTGAGGGAGGGAGTGGAGCAGAGGCATGGGCAGGGGCTGGGGTGAATGGGGACCAGGGATCAGGCTGGGTTTGGGGATGGAGCTGTGGGTGGCTCATCCGGGGCGGGGGGAGAAGGGGGCTACTACCATGGATGTGCATGCCCCTGGGGAAAGCATGGAGGGCACATGCCCCCTGGATTTGTCCCAGCCCCCCTGCTCCCTCCCAGGTGCAGCTGCCTGGAGACTGTGCCTGGGCTGCCTTGTGGTCCTCTGCACTGCTACCACTGCCCTAGGGGATGGCCCAGAGGCGGCAGTGACAGCAGCGGAGCAGAGCCTGGTCATGGGCTCCAAAACCACATGCGCAATTAACGTGTTAAAAAAATTAATGCAAACAATGATTAATACTTTAATTGCATGCGTTAATCGTGATTAATTGACAGTCCTAATAAATTTGTTATAATTTTTTAGGTATAGAATCTAATTATTGGAGGTTTGCCTTGAATTTGTCTCCATTCTACTGTTACAGCAGAGAAAATAAATCTTGGGGGAGGAGGGGTAAGGTGGCCCCTTACTCTGTCCCCTCCCAACTTCTTCCCTCTGAACCCCTTTCCCCTCCCTGCTACAGTCAGACCCTGTTCTCCCTTAGCACTGGAAGTGAGGGGCAAATTTGAAAACACTGACTGTGAAATAAATGTGCCTGTAGTAATTTGCATATAGGCATATTACTATGGGTAACCATAGACTTGGTTCATCCAGAATTGATGCATTTTACCTTTTTACCATTTTACCTGTGTACCTCCATAAACACACTGTTAAACAGCACTTTTTTGTATCTACTTGTATATAGCACAAACTATGCCTGATATTAGTTTAAAACCAAAAGGCATATAATATACCATATAACTCTGGGGTGGGCAAAATATGGCCCATGGGCTAGATGTGGCCCAGCAACTGATTGGATCTGGTCTGTGGGTGGGCACCTGCCAATTGATTGTACCCAGCCTGTCCCTGCAGGGCTCTGCGTGGGACTGAGCCTAGCCTGGGGCAGCCCACGCCCACCATTGGTCCTGGTCAGCAAACACATCTTCCTAGTGGAGCTGCTTGGGTACTGCTCACCTTCCCCCACCTCCAACAGCTCCTCCTCCTCCTCCTGCGCTGCTCCGAGTAGCAGGTAGCACAGGGGAGCGGCAGTGTCTGTGGATGCACGTGCCAGTTAGCACATGCCCAGCTAGGCAGGTAGGAGTGTGCAGCCAGGTGGCTCCTGCCCTAGCGTGCTGGGCTCCAGCTCCTGGCCTCCTTCCACCCACTTGGCTGCCCACAGGTGGCTGCTCAGTGCAAGACAAGGAGTGTTTTCCTCCCATGCTGATGCGGAGGGAGGACCTTATCTTTATATTCAAGTAAATAAAGTTTTCCTCCTTTTTTGCGTAGCACAAACCTTCCTTAAAATCCAATAAGTTGCATCTGTTCAAAGGCGCTGAGGGCTGTACTGGGTTAGTGGAGGAGCTACATTTTGTGATTGTAGATGGTCAAGAGAGAACCCAGTTTAGTTCTTAGGTGCCAGGTTCAATTTGTAGGGCAGGGTATTGAGAGAGAACATCTTTTACTTAGCACATTTGATCTGGAGTTGTCTAGCAACCAACATGGGAACCTCTCAATGCTATTTTTATAGTTACTATTCAGCAGAGAACCACTTCTTAGAACACAGGTGTGAAGTTCTACCAAGTGACTCCCTTGACCTCACGCCCCATTCACTTCAGTAGCAGTTCCCCATACAAGATGTTTGTTTGTAATAAACCTTGTGGTACTCCAATATTAAATATTTTTTTCTTTTCTTTATAAGAATAACATTCAGCAAGCATTCCAGAAGCTTCATACTTTGTTAAAGGAAGAATTTAGCAGTGAAGATCTTCAGATCATAGCTTGTCCTTCAATGGAACAGGTACATATTGAAACTCCTTATTTTGTAGTTTTCTTTTTCATGCAACTTCCTCTCTTTTGTTTAATTGTCCAACGTTACCTTAATGGGTAATTTTATTATCCCAAGTCCTCTTTATTCTCATGTTTTGATCAGGAATTAATTTGAACTCTGAGAAAAATGTAATTATTTAGCTTTAGAAATAACTTAGGGCAGGGATTGACAACCCTTTTGGAGCAGCCGTCTAAAATAATGCTGCTCCATCAGAAGCAAGCCACCACTTCTACGGCACCAAATTACCAGCAGCATGTATGCAACCTGGCTGCTGCTGTAGTGTTGTTGAATTGGTCCATCACCAAACTGTTGGTGGTACTTGGGCTTTGCAGGCCAGATGACTTGGCTCACAGCAGATGGCAGCTAACATGTGGCAAGGCTGAGATCTGAGCTGCCATGGGTTACCTTCCTTTTACCTTGGGTTACGAATGTGTGTGGGCAATTGTCATGAAGTCTCCAACGTGCAGTAAAGCCCAACATATTTTGGCCCACATTTATGTATGTATGTATGTATGTCCGTCCATACTCTTAGTTTTATAACTGGTGTTAGTGATCAGACATGTTGCTGTGGGTTATTATTGCTTAAGGTCACAGCAGAGACTCATGTGGAGACCTACATCCATCCACCGTGAGCACCTTATATCTGTGAAGAGGGATCAGATGTGCTTAGTATATAAAAAAAAAAAAAAAAAAAAAAAAAAAAATCTTTAGCCCCAAACATGAGAGAGTCCTGCCTTTGATGCTGTTTTCCTCTTCATCCTGCAATTAATTTGGGAAAGCATTGTGAGGACCTGGTTGAACTAAAAAACAACTGGAAAATGTTTGAATATCTATGGAAACTTAAACAAAAACGTCAGCATAAAGATGTTTGAAACGCTAGGAATTTTCTTTATCAGGGTATCCTGGCACATACCACTCAAGAGATTTAGTAGCTTTTTAAAAAAACGATTTTTACTCTGGGGTCTTGGCTATAAATGAAATCCACTGTGGTGGTTTTAGTTGAGTTTCAGTTAAACTTTTAGTTACATTGTGGTCAGGAAAGAATTTCTCCACGAGGTTTTTGAAAGAAATCCTAGAAGGGGGAAAAATTTGTGTTGATCAGGAAATGAATCAGTGGATTAAAGTAGATTTATCTCGGGGCATGGACAGGTGACAGGTTTACCACAGAGTAAATGGTAGGGCTGTGTGAAATAGCACCGTTTCGTTTCAGCTTGGCTTCTGTTTTACCAGGACAGTGTTTTGTTTCAAGTCTTGTTTCGTTTCGAAAGCACTGTTCCATTTCGTTTCGTCGAAACTGTTTCGCTGTTTCAACACTGTTTCGATTTTTCACTTATTGGCTATAATGGGGAAGCACGAAACTTGCAGGCATGGTAGCTAGCCCCTGCTAAGGCCACGAAGCCTGCCAAGTTTCAAAGAGATAGATGCAGGGGTTTCTGGGAAACTGCACGTCAAGCTGCTGACAAGCAAAACTTGTGATGTGTGTGCACGTGTGTTAAGGCGCTGCCGTTTTTTCTGTCCCTCCCCCAGAGCACTGGGATTGGAAGGGGCCTCAGGGAAGGATCACAGTCACTGGCCAGCTACACAGTCAATATCAGAGCAGTTCTTCCCCCTTCTTCCCCCTCCCTCTCCTTAGTTTCTGTGTCCCTGGAAGCCAGCCCAGCTTTGAAACTCGAAATGTTTTGAAACTTTCGAAACATTTCAAGTGCCCTCGTTTCGTTTCAAGGCTGTTTCAAAGCCTTTCATTTTGTTTTGATTTCGCTATTTCAAGCTGAAAAACCATTCGAAACAGCGTTGAAACAAAACACCTAGCGAAATTTTGCACAGCCCTAGTAAATGGATTATGCTCTGTGATATATGTTGATTGGACACACAAGGCGCAGCCTTACATTGTGCAGGTCATTCCATACTTGGGTAAAACTGCCCCTCAAAGTGACGGGTGTATACCAGTTGTGTGTCTGTTCCCCTAGTTGAATTTATCCTGGAGTGGCTCAGTGCTGAATGCAAACCAGCTTCTGGGTCACCTAGTGGCCAAGTGCTCTAATACTGTCAACTGCAAGCAGCGAGGTTGAGAAGTGTTCCTGTAGCCACTTTTTACTACTAATATCCAGAATAAAATACTCTAAAATAATCATGTTGTGTATCTATACCAAGGATTGGCAACAGGCGTCATGCTGGGGCATGAGCACAGCTTCCAGAGAGGGGAGCTGCATCCACAGTGCTGCCACTTTTTGCTCCCTGGCTGCAATGTGGGCATAGCTTGCAGCTGGTGGGGAATTGAGCTGGGGCTTCGAGCTGTGCCCACACTGCACCTGGGAGGCTGTGGGGGCAAAATGGGGAGGAGTTGGGGGGAAAGCAGCAGCAGCAGCAGAGATGCAGCTTTCTGCTTCTGGCTCAAGCTCAGCTCCCTACCAGCTAGAAGCAGTGCTGCAGCTGGGGATTAGAGACACACAACAGTATGGTGGGCACAGCTCCCCTCTGGCTGGAAGCTGTGCTTACACTCCAGCAGGAAAGCAGGGGGCTAGGAGAAGCAGTGGTGGCATGGGCACAGCTCCCAGATGCCTGGCCCTGGCACAGGGAAACCCACCTTACTGCTGACGCACCAGCAAAACTACCTGGCCCATGCTCTACTGGAGCTGGGTTGGTTGTTCCAAACCTGCAGTTTATAGAGGATGCCAGCCCCCAGCTTACACCACTAAAGTAATTGGACTGCTGCACTTTGAAGGATAGGAAATACTGGACCAATCTTTTGGGTCACTATTCTGAAGCTTTGCAGATTTGGGTTTATAAATGATTCCAGATGTTGCCTCTGGGACATTTTGAGTTTGCTTGCTTTATCTTTGAAATGATTTACTTCACATACCCAGTCACTTTTTAAAAAAATTAAGTGCTGGTACTCAGACTTACTAGAAGCTTTGGCACAACTGACTACAGCAGATAAAAAGCTAGTCTGTCATGTCAGTAACTGTATACTAAGAGTTAGCAAGCAAGCAGAACTGGATGCTTGCACTTTTTGACCAATATCCTTGTAGTTCTCTTTGTTCTCCTAAATCTCTGAAGATTTATGTAGATGCTGAAACAAACAAAACTGGCCTGATCTCAAAACTGGATTAGCTAATACATGGTTCTGCTTTTGTGTTTGTTTTTTTTTTTTAAGGTGAATCTACTTCTGTCAATGTCTAAATAGTCTCAAGGTTGAGCTGTCGGGAGTAAGTTTCTGTTGTTACATCAGTGAAAGAGATGTGAAGACACTTGCCTGAAATAAATAAAGGATCCCTGTGTGCTGTCCAACCTGTATGAAGGGTCTCTATGCTGCTTAACACAGAATTGTGGAAGAATTGAGCGCTATAGGTAACTTTTAAGTATACCACATTTACCTTTTTTCTAAAGGTGAAAAATCTGTTCAAGATTCTTGTACAAGCTCAGTTACTGCCTCCATCTGCCAGTTGGGGATTCTGAGTTAAATCCTTCCTTGCTTTCCTTTCATGGATATGATATGTGTGCAGTGGATAAAGAGTATTTGCCTAAGACACTCTGAAAACATTGCTAGGAAACCAGACTTAAGAAACGAAAAAATCGGCACATTTGAATGAAGACGTGAATGTTGGACGTTGCTGGAACTGGGTTTTAAGAGGCACACTTCAGTTTGTTTGTTTTTTAAACCTCCTGAGAATCCTGTTAGGCATAACTCAGTTTGTGAAAATTTTGTATTACATTTCCCTGAAATTTCTGATTTTCCTGTAACATTTGATGCACTGTATTTTGAATGCCCTGTGTTAAAATCAGTGATTCCTGACCCCTGGACTCTGACTCTGGCTTGCTCTATGTGAAGAACTTTCCAAGAGTTCTTCCCATGTTACGAAATGGACACGTGGGATTTACAATGAAAAGCTGTGCAATAAGATTTCTGATGTGTGTGAGGGAACTACCTGTGTTCTGAAGGCTTTATTGTAAAGTCAGGGTTTAGCATTGAGATTCTCAGGTACTTATGGTTTTAGGAAAGGGTTTTTCTTTTTCTTTTTTTCTTTTCTGTTTGAGCAATGCACCTATATGGGTGAAGGGGACTACTTGGATGCAGTAGGCAATGCAGAAGGCTGTTGGTAGCAGAGCTGTGACTGTGTGGAACTTGGGTGGCACTGTTATAGATGAGTAAGTTTTAGAAAGGAGGAAGCACCATTGGATGAGGAAACTTCTTCAGATCATCTTAGTAAATAGATCAGAAGAAAAGTACCCACTGGGCAGCAAACTGTCCGTGTGTAATGTCTCGCTGTGGTCAGTGTGCAGTGCGTGTATGTTGCATAACCAAGGTATGTCCTACTTCAAAAGGTTAAGTGCTTAAATACATGTCCGTAAAGTGGAGGAAACACTAAAGGTGGCTTTAAGTGTTTTCAGTGACTAGGGACCTTACTGTGTAGATCCATGGAATGCAACACCGGGACTGAAATGGCAGATGTATGCATTTCTGAAACCAGTTCTCCAGCTTGCATGGTGTTTTATATTAATCTTTGACGTCTTAACGCAAGAGTTATGCTGTTACAGATGAACCAACTGGGTACTACACTGGCAGGTTTTAAAGCCACAACGAGTAGCACTGTAGCAGACCGTTCTGAGGAAGACAGAGACATGGTATTTACAAGACCTCATCTAACTCTTTGAAATTAACTAAAGGAAATAACAAGGAAGAGAACTTATCCTTTCCCTTCACCTATTCAAGAATATAGGCTGTAAAATAATGTCCAATGCCTTGTAATATATGTACAGTTGGTATTTTTTATAGTATTTTACAAAAAAACAGAAACAAACCCGCATGATTGCTTTACAAAGTAATGATTGCTTGTACAGAAAGGGTGTGAAGGGGAAAATATGTATTACAGTAGTCACTGTTCTGAATCTTTTCACTTCTAAAATGACCACACAGCTTTGAGACAGAGTTTAAGGTTACTTGAGCAATCAGTTTATACAGCCTGTTAGCTGAATGAAGATTTGTTTAAACATGTACAGTTTCAGATATTTACATATACAAATAGTGTAAATAATTTCAAAAGATTAATTTAAAGTGCTTTATATTATCTGACTAGAATCTTGCTGTTTTTAATGTTTTTTTAATAAAAAAATTGCTTCCTATTTTGGTGCCTGAGTTAAGCTTTCTTATGTACCTTGAGGTTTGTTTAACATGATGACTTGTAATGAATTGAAAAAACACTAAATATCCTTTAGGCATGCATAGGATTTAATTAAGAAAAGACAAGTTATTTTTATTAGGAGTAAGAGAATTGGCTTTATTTGGCACAGATAGGTGTATACCTGAATACTGAGTGTGCAGCTAATTGTGTTTAAAGTAATCACTTTATAGTTGTAATAAAAGTAAATTTGTATTTTCTTTACTGATGATTTTGTGTGACTAAATGGTCTCTTCACTGCAGTTGTCTTGGGGAGAAGAAACTGAGGTTATAATAGAAGAACATATTTTAACTTGTTGGTCTTTACTTAAGAGCAAACTTGGGAGTTGAAAGCAGAAAGTACCGGTATTATTCGGCCCCTATTTTATTTGATGGCTATTCTTGGGCTAATCTTCCCATACTTTTTCATTACAATGTAGTGTTTG
>NW_005842599.1:873074-882267 GCF_000455745.1 Alligator sinensis | reverse complement strand
TTCCCTTGGGCATTCTAGATTGCACTGAAAGGGCAGGATTCCAATCCCTGTTTGATGTATTCACTCATTTTGGTTTTGCATGGAATAAGTGACACTCGGAAAGACTTACGGACACTGACTTATCTGTATTGCAGCAAGGCCTAGAGGCCTGAACAGAACATCAGTGTTCCACTGTACAAGGCATCGTACAAACTCAGAGAAAGAGGTTTTTAGTCAAAATGGATGACACCGTGGTGGTAGGAGAAGGAAACAAAGGAACTAACTGGTAAAGTGACTTTCCCAAAGTTACTGAGGACAGAACCATTGTTTGAGCCTCGGTCCAACATCTGTGTATGCCATGTTTCCATCCCTGTTGCTTCCACATCATCAAAAATCAGAGGGGCCCATCTTGTGTCAGAGCCAAGAAGAATCAAATGCCAGGACCAATGTGGGGAGGTGGCAGTGTGACCTGTATGACCTGTCATATTGGGAAGGGGAAAAAATTCTAAGCAGCTGGTATCAATTAATCAGTAATCCTCGCAGAGTTTGCATGCACCAGGAGGAGTCTGCTGCTTATGAAAGCCACTCTCTGTTCACTTCAGAGTGGAGAAGCAACATTTAGGAAGGTTGTGGTGCTGATGGAGTGACGGAGAAGAGATGGCAGAAATCTCTTGAAGGGAAAAGCATGGTGTTTGGGGCTTGGGGAAAGTCAGCCAGAGACTTCAGACTTGTTGAAGAGGTAAGAGCCTTTTTTTGGGCCTAAAAGATATTGGGTGTAGATGATGGTAGTCCTGATTTCTCTCTTCAAGGATGACCACATCTTCCTTGGCTTCTGCCTCTGTGGTTGGTACTTTGGTCATCCTGGACTCACCAAATGACAGCTTAGTGAGGCCATATCATAAGACACCTTAGGACACAGGTTCTGAAAGAGAGCTTTTTATTAGGTATACTTTATTCTAAGGTTGTATAATCTCACAGCCTTTTAGAGAAACATCCACAACAAAGCTGTAAAGTAAGGCTATCCAACTTCTGAGTGGGCGGGGGCTTCATGCTCTATGGGCTACACTGAATGCTTCTCTTGTTGCACCCTGCCATACTAGTGCCTTCCCTCCTGGCCTTCCCCCAGCTCCACCACATTTCATGGGCACCCCAGCCCTACCCTCAGCTCTCTGGCTGTTGACTTTTCCCCACTTCCCAGTCCCACCCCTAGCATCTCAGACTGATAGCTCCTGTGGCATTGTGCTGCCCCCCTGGGGTGTGGGCAGGAGGTGGAAGCCAGAGGAGGGAGGAGGAGGCTGGAGAGCGATGGAGGGAGTGGCAACCCTGAGGCTGCAAATTAATCCCTTGTGGGCCATATGCAGCCCATGGGCTGCCAGTTGGACGACCCTGCTATAAAGAATCAGAATTTGTGATGATTAAGACATGCTACATGAACTTGATCACCTCTCAACTGGCTTAAAAACTAATGTACACAGGTAATGCAGCCCATGTAAGATCTGAATGTTGGGATGTGATTTGATAGCACCTTGAAATCGTACGTGGGAAAAACAAATTGAAATGGGCTGGGCTGTGAGCACTGCTGTATGTGGAAAACTAGCTGAAGGACTATAAAGAAAGGGTAATAACCAATAAAGGGACTTACAAAGGTTAGAAATATCATCAAAAAATAACAAAATGAGACTGAACTTGTTAAATTGCAGGCAAGTGCATGTGGGAGAAATATGAAAGCCAGGCAGGTATTCAGTGGAAGAGAGAAATCTGTTAGGCCCTAACATGAGAGGTCCAAGCTTGATTGTATTAGATACAAACTGTTATAGCAGTAGAAAAAAGCTAGCAGATTTGACTATATGAAGAAGAGCAGAGGGGCAGTTGACCATTTTCATTCACTACCAGTCATATCACCCTAGAATATGCTTCATTCAGTTCTGGGCATTTCACTGTAAGTGAATTTTAGCTTCCAGGAATTGTGTATATTTGCTGGAAAAGGTTGCAAAATGCAAAGTGGCTCATAGCAGGCGTTTGTTTAGCTTAGGCTGCCACCAAATTTGAAGCCAGCTCTACTCTCCTTTCTCCCACTTCTAAGAACCACCTTCTCACTTTATGGGGCTAGTGCACATTGACCTAACAAGGATCCATTGATTATTTGTTTCAAAATTGACAGGCTGTGCTCTTCAGTGCCATAATTACTCTACCTTGGCATGCAGTCAGATGCAAACTGTTAACAGCTTGAAAATGAGTTTTACTTTCACAATGACCTGACTGGCTGTCTTGACTGGTGAGCAGTCTCTGGGAAGCTCTGTGTCCACTGCAAATCATTGATTTAATGTCTCTGTTTCAACAGCGTATGCACGCAGGAGATGATGAGGCAAGGCCTGGAATGTTTTTCACCTGAGCACGGTGCCAGTCTTGCAATGCTTTCTGCATCTGGGCCAGGAGCTTCTTGATCTGGACGCTTTTGGAATGAAGGAAGAGCTCCAGCTGGTCTTCTGCTGGTTTAAAGTGGAGTGTGGCTGGGTCTTTTAGCTGCAAAAGGCCAGTTCAGAGAGAAAGTAAAAAAATGATTAATGTTCCAAACCAAATGAGCATGCACCAAGTGTACTGGTGTCAGATGGAAAGAAGGTTGTAAGGATACCCAGGTTAGGCACCACAAGGCTTATGAATTGGATACCTGGCCCAGGAGGGTGATTCAAAGAAACAGGGGAAGGTACCTGAGCTCCCAGTCTATTCAATGGGGAGAGGTAGGTGCTTTTGAAGTCTGGATGCTGGGTGGGAGCTGCCCGGAGCTAGCCAGTAGGCCTGCGCGCAGCAGCAAGTATTCAGTTTGAATTCAGCTGATTTGGAGGGGCAGTGATTCGATTTGGTGATCTGAATCACTATCCCAATTCGGTTTGGCCAATTCGGAGATTTGGCTATAGACTATAGCCCCTTCTGAGGACATGAAGCCTGCTAAGTTTCAAGGAGATAGGTGCAGGGGTTTCTGTGAAAGTGCCCCTCAAACTGTTGAAAGCAAAACTGGTATCACTTGTGTGTGTTAAGGAAGGGAACTCGGAGAAAGATCACAGTCTCAGTTTCTGTTTGCTGCAAGCCTTCCGAATCAATTTGGGGGCTTCCAATTTGATTTGAACCTTTTGATGGGTCTTCCAATTTGATTTGGAGATTTGGCCACTGAATCAGGCTGAATCGCCTTTGAATTGAATCGGCCACTGAAGCGTCGCACAGCACAAAAGGCTGAGCACTGAGGTGTTTTGGAGCATAGGAGCCTGTCATAGGGTTGCACATTAGCAGGGTCTTAATTAAAAAAAAAAAAAAAAACCAAAATTTTTTTTTTTAACCCCCCCCCCCCCCCCCCCCCGCAATCTAGAGTTTTCTGTGAAAAATGTAGATTTGGGTTTTTGTTTTTTTAAATAAAAAAAAAAAGTGTTTTTTTTTAATCAAAGAAAACCAGGATCCCTGCACATTAGATGCCTCCATTTGCTTAGGATCCAAAGTTTTGAAAGGCCTTCTGAAGGTTTGTGACATGACAGTGATGTTGACTCTTAAAGGACAGCCAAATGGTTAGGGGACTCACCCAAGAAGTAGCAGTTTAGGGTTCTAGGTCTTTTTCAGCCTGTGAGGGTCTCAACCTGCATTTCTCACACCCCAGGAGAGTGCCTTGCCTATGGGCTGCTCTGGCTGAGGGGGTGACACTGTCCTGTGAAATGCTGGGCATGCTGTTGCAAAGAATGGAAACTTAGCAGGGGCCACAGAGGGAGAGTGCTTCCCAATCCCTGAATTTTGAATGCATAAAAATTGGAAATAGTCCTCAAGGCAGGAACTGGGACCTAGATGTCCCTGCTCCCTGTTGCATTCCCTAACCCAGGGGTGGGTAAAATATGACCCATGGGCCAGATCTGGCCCACGGAGGGGCTTTGTCTGGCCTGCAGTGGGTCCCTTGGTCCCACCTGGTCCAGGCACTGTCTGGCTGTTGTGCATCCTGCTACCCCCTGGGCATGCAGTGGGTCTGGGGCAGCTCCACAGCTGGACTGCTTGTACTGGTGGGGACCCACACTGCACAGCCCCAACCTCACACCTGCTCAGGCTAAACAGTGGCAGCAGCAGCGCTGGCTAGGTAGAAACTGTTACTCAGTGCAGGAGAAAAGCGGCTCTTCCCCCTTGCCACTCCCCGGTGCTCCATGCTACAGCTGCCCAGAGCGTGCAGTGGGCTGCCCAGAGCGTGCAGTGGGCTGCCCTGTGGCTCTGCTGCCATCACCACTGCCTCTGGGCTGCCCTGGAGGGCAGCCTGGTGGCAGTGCAGCGGAGCCGCAGAGCAGTACAGCGCAGGCTCTGGGCGGCTGTAGCACAGAGCACTGGAGAGTGGCGAGGGGGAGGGGCCGCTTTTCACCCAAGCCGAGCAACAGTTTCTACCCAGTGAGTCTGGAGCAGGTATGGGGTGTGCTAGGACTGCACGTGGTTAGTAGTGGCAGGGAGGCAGTGTAGGGTGCATGGGCTCCAGGCTTTTGCAGGGCAGGGGCAGGTGCTGACCAGCTTGGGGGCGGGCCCAGGGGGCTCCCGTGCATGTCCCACCATACCCAGCCACAAACACCACCCTCCCCACATGCACCACGTCCATACACACCTCCACACTTCTGGGAGGGAGCCCTGCTCACTTCTACACACACACACCCCACCACAAACATGCACCCACAACCCCCCAGCCACCCTGGTCCTCCCCACACCCCACAAACCCCTAAATACCCACCTGCCCACATCCATACATACCCCTACACCCCACATATACCCACCCACACCCCCACAGTATTTAAGAGTAATATTTCATTTTGAGCTATTGTGCAATCACCTCTATTTCTCTCTCTCTCTCTCTCTCTCTCTCTCTATGTGTATATATATACATGACACAAATGCACACAAATCAGAACAAAAATATTTTTAAAAATAAAACTAAAATGTTATTGCGGATGTTTGATTTCTAGTATAGAACTTGTTTTTTTCCAGTTCCGAGATGGGAAACCCAAATGCAATACTTCCCAAATGGAGTACTTTCAGGGTGAGGAGAGGGACTTCTAGTGGCAAAGGTCAGGGGTTAGGGGTGGGACTTCTGGTCCCAAGATGGTGACCAGGGGATGGGGCACCTGTCAAGGGGTGGGGCTTCCCTTGTGGCCCTCGATATCCTGCCAGACTCATTAAGTGGCCCTCCAGCTGAAATAATTGCCCACTCCTGCCCTAGCCAGTAGGATACAGTCAGGTTCCTCCTTGCTGGCTCTCCTCACCTCTGGGATCTTCTGTTCCTTCAGCTTCAACAGGAAGGCTGGAGGATGCCCTCACCTAGTACACTGTATAGCTGGTTGTTCAAAAGTGTTTCTGAGAGGTGGGAGCTGTGGGTTTGAATCCTTTCATCCTGAAGCGGTTCTAGAAATTGAGGCTCCCTTTTCCTGGGAGAGTGCTCTTACCACTTAGCTCTCGGCCCTGCCACTACCATCATTACAGTGGTGCTCTTAAAAGAGGTTAGCCATGGCTGCCCTATTCTGTGCTGAAGCAAATGCAGGTGGTGTGTGTTAGGCAGGCTCAGAGCAAGCCACCCAGGCTGCTTACAGATGTGAAAGAAAACCAGTGCTTTAAGATTGGTACACTCCCACACTGAGCACAGCACATAACCAGAAGAGGAATTGTATTAGTCTGCCCTGGCCTGCCCAATGTCTGTATAGATTGCTCACTTCAGCAGGGCTTTTTGGCGCTTTTATGTAATAGCTAATTGAATTAGACGCTGGGGAGCCAGGTCAAACTAACATGCTTCTTCTGGTAAAGTGCTAGGTTTTGGGTTTTTTTCTTCACATCTGTCGGGGGCCATAGGCAGTGTGTTGTCCAGCTGCTTGAACCAGGACAATTCTGGGCATGTGCAGAAGACAGACCTGTGGGTGCTTGGGGGACTGTTAGATCAACACGGGAGGTGCCTGGTCAGCTGAAAGGCCTCGAAAGTTAGCCTGCAGTTAAGCAGGGGTTTGGGGACTGCAGTTTTGGAGTCGGGTGCCAAAAGTTTGCCCAAGTCCTATTTTAGGCACCTGAATCCTCCTCCTGATCTGGCCTACAGTCCCATTGCAAAACATCGTGAAATGCACAATGCCTTTGTGACAGTACAACATTGCAGTGCCTGTACTTCCTTGTTTATTTAAAACTATATTTAAGCTTTTCCTGTAAATTGAAAATGGTCAAACAGGAAATCCCCAGAGGGTGGTTTGTTTTACGTGCAACAGCATCTTCCATCCGAACACTTCTATAGAACAGCAATTGCAAACGTGAAATAAAGCAGTAAGTACTCAGAAGAGATTTTTTTTAGGATACTCACAGGACTCCAAGAAGACATGTCGTCTCAGTCAAACCATTTTCTTTGGAAATTAGTCCTGTGAAGTGGTAAATAGGAGACAGATCTGGAGCACTGATGCCTGCCTGGTTGTGGGAACTTACCTTTAGGCTGGCCCCCATGTTAAAATGGATGCTGTTGAAGTCTTTAGCAAATGAGAGATAAATTTGGTCCTGAGCCACAACTTTAATGCTGATATAAACATTGAGTTTCATGGAGATGGGCTGGAAAGGAGGAGCATGAACGTGGTGGCTGAAGTCATGCCAGCGCCAGTGCTTCTGTTCTACTCCTTTCTTATCAAAGTAGGAACCAGAGCAGAAATCCAGAATCATCCTAGAGCGAAACCTGAGTTAAAGCATGTACCTCTCATAAAGCACCTCTCGAAGAATATAAATAATAATGAGGAATACTTGGCCTCAGATTAGCCGTTCTCCTTTGACACTTCCATAACTGCCAGGCCACCAGAGGCATTTCTCCTGATGTTTTGTAGTGTTACAAGGCTTGGAATTGGGCATGTTCTACATAAAAGTATCCTCCCATGTGCCAAGGGCAAATACCCAGAAAGAAGGACTTAGATGCTAATGGTAGTGTTAAGAGTGATGCTCTAGCCATGATGGTCCAGGAATTATGCTAGAGGCAAGGATTTTTGGGGGCGATACATTTTATTAGGCAAACTGTATAGTCAGGATGCATTTAGACAAAGCAATCTGCTGCAGGTCTGAATGGGAAGGCGAGCGCAGCAATTGTTAAGAACAGTAGGTAGAGTTGTGAAATTGGAGAGGGGAGAAATTCCCAGGGGTAGCAACAAAATAATTAGTAGAAGAAAAGCACCTTGTCTACTGGGAGATCAAGACCTTTCAAAAGGGAGGAGGACCATTATCACCTGTAGTGTGTGGGAAGAATTTCAGAAATCAGGCAGATTGTAGTGTGTCATAAAATCAATATTGATGTTCAGTCCTTGATTCCTGGTGTCCAGCCTTTTTATAAATTTTTGTTCCCAAGCTTGCCTTGTAAATGTGTTTGGTAGATTTCCCTTGAGTATGAGGATAGCGAGGTCAGATGGGGAGTGGTTGTTCTATGAACAATGTGCTTCTACTGACTCGTGTGTGTCCCTGTCCTTTGTATTTTTTTTTTTTTTGGTGAGAGTTCATGCTGGTGCATCATTGCTGTGTTGTTACTATGAGGGGTCAAAAAAGATTTTAGATCCAAAACTGAGATTCAAAGAATGCCTGCCTAAACTCAGCAGGCACCTCCATTTCTGCTTGCACACATGCTCAGCACTGCCCTAGTCTGAGACATTTGGGGTACGGACAGAAGTGACAATTTTCCCTTGATCTGGTCACAAAAAGCAGTTTATAGCTGTGACCAAACACAAATACGTAGCTGCAAACAGCTTCAAAACTGGTCAACTGGGTGAAAATTTGACCCCTCATTGCATGAGGTATCAGATAAAGATGTTACAAAATGTAGGTCCTTTGTAATTTGTGTCTGCTGAGCTCCCAGTCTGTCGCTGTTTTCAGAATGGGAGTGGGAAAGGGAGTTCAGAGAGAGAAAGCAGAGGGAGTTCAGTCTGGGGGATTTTCAACCCCCCCCCACCAAGGGTGGGTGTGGATGTATTGCAGCTCCCCTGCCCTGAGGTAGAGCGGGGCTCCAATTTGCCCACCCCACCCTTCAGCACCAGCTGTGGAGCCTGAAGAACTGGCTCCTTTCTCTGCCTTTCCTGCCCTCCTATTCTGAAAACAGCGAGCACTGGCAGAGAGCCTGGCTGTTGCTATGAGAACCTGGCTGCATGCTCCCAGCCCACAGCTAGATTCCCCTCTCCCTGGAACCACCAGGGAACTTCTGTTTGGTTCAGGGTAACAGTGTAACTCAGAATGCTTTGAAAAAATTGTTCTGAGTTACAGCTGGCAGCTGCACCCTTGATGGCCAGCTCCTGCCTCAGCCTAGACTCATAAACTAGGTGCTGCTCTGCCTAAAGGCCTTGTTGCATGATACACCTAGGCTGTATTTTATTTAGATCAACTGTTTGTCAGTCCCAGTCCTGGCATTGGGGTCTAGAACTGACTCTGGTGCAGGGAGTTGAGACCTGGGTCCAGCCCTGACACTGACAAACTTGTTGGTCCCAGCCCTGGCAGTGCATGGGGTTGGTGAGGACCGCAGGTATTATCAGTCCCATGATAGCATAACATGTATTACTTAACATGATCTGGAAATATTCTGTGCCCAAAAGTCCTAACTTGACTACAACTTAGCATGAGTTTTCGTGCTTGAACACATGGGTTCTAACAGCGTCTATACACATGCTCCAGGGTGAAGGGGGGTGGGGAGAGGCATTTTAATTAGAGAGACTCTGAGAGCTGTGCTAATTAAAGCGCCAGCAGCGTCATGTGTATTCAGTGTCCCACACTTCAAAATGGCAGAAGGGGTGCTTTAACTAAAGCTCATTCGACAAGCTTTAGTTAAAGCACCCCCGCTATCATTTTGAAACATGGGGACGTTGACTACATGTGATGTGGAGGCTGCTAGAGCATCCTAATTAGCACTCTCCACACGCAGCAAGCTCGATTAATTGTGCGGAGTACAGGTCTGTCTCATGTATAGGTGCTCTAAGTGCAGTTAACATCCTAAGTAAACATGTATCAAAGCCTTTACACTCCTAAGGAACTAGAGCAAGGGTGGGCAAAATACAGTCCGCAGACTGGATCCAGCCTGCCAAGCCATTCTATCCGGCCCATGGGGCCCCTAAAAAAATTACTAAATTAATATTTATTTGCTCCTGGCTGCCTGTCAAAGCTGAAGCCAGGGGCAGTAGGACCCAGGGGGAGCCCTCAGCAGGACTGAGCAGCCCAGCTCTGCTCC
>NW_005842599.1:860627-873049 GCF_000455745.1 Alligator sinensis | reverse complement strand
TGCATCGGGGGGTGGGGGAGCAGTGGGACAGGCTGGGGTGGGTGGGTGGGTGGGTGTGTGTGTGTGTGCGCGCGCGCGCGCATGAGCATGCACGCAGGCAGGGGCAGTGTGTGTGTGTGTGTGTGCACATGCAGGCAGGGATAGTGTGTGTGTATGTGTGTTCATAGGATGAGTCCCGTACACACACCCTACCATATACATGCACCCACACCCCTCTTAGACTACACCTTTATGGACACTACACAAATGCATGTAAATCAGGACAAAAATATTTTTTTAAATCAAATTAATGAATACTGTAGATGTTCACTTTTTAGAATATAATTAGGTATTTTTCTGGTTCTGAGATGGCAAAACCCCTTGCTGAAAGGAGTACTTCTGGGGGAAGGGGAGGGACTTCTGGTGGCAAAGGTCAGGAGTTAAGGGGTGGGACTTCCGGTCACAAGATGGCGACCAGAGGGCAGGGCACCTGTCAAGGGGAAGGGCTACCCATGCGGCCCTTGACAGCTTGCCAAAACTCGATAAGTGGCCCTCCACCTGAAATAATTGCCTGCCCCTGGACTAGAGCATGTGTAACACTTGCTGACAGCATGGAGCTGCCTATAAAATTCAAATACAGCCACTACCTTTTTAAAAACACAGCCACAGGTAGAGGAGGTGCCCACCTTGTTATATAACAACTTAGTAATATTTTGAGCACTTGCTGAGGCAGTAGGAGGTCCATATCTGGAGTACTGTGTCCAGTTTTGGGCTACCACCCTTCCTTTCTCCTGCATTTCTGGGCTAGTGTAGGCAGCGCCTTGCTCACCTGGCCTCAGTGGGTCCCTTTCTGACATGTCTCCAGTCCAGGCCTAGGCACCCAGGAGAGCTGTATTAAGCAGGGGGTGCCTAGGAGTTAGGCCACACTAATAGAAGGAATCTGGAATCTGTGCCACATTTCTACTCTAAGTGGCTTAGTCTAAAATCCTCACTCAGCTGCTGCCTAACCGTGGAAAAAAACCCACCTGTGTGAGTAGAACTTCACTCTTTTTTTACTTTCTGATCTAGGCATCCCACTGATTTCATGCCACTTCAATTTGTTAATTCTCACTAACACAGAGAGATGTGATGCTCTCCCTGAAGAGACATGCTGGAAAATAAATGGCCAGGAATCTGGTTTGTGGTTTTGTTATACATGCTGGGGATAGAATTCATCCCAGTGCAGAAAAGCCAGCACAGTAGCGTATCTGTCTAGTAGCATAACTAAGCAGAGGTGGCCAGGGCAGCAACCCCTGGTGCTGACCTGGGAGAAGGAGAGGGGACCAGAAAATTAACAGTTGTCGCTATAGTAATGCAACTACCCTGGTGGCACCCACATCCAGAAGTCAATGCTGTCCCTCTGTGCCACTACTGTCCTGGGCGCCCAGCTGCCCCATTACACCTCTGTGCATGTGACTTAGCTTCCGCTTCGCTCAATTGGGAGCATAGGTGAGATTTCAGTAGTGGCTAGGACTCTGCACTGGGACTAATGTCTGTCAGCCTGAGCTCTGAGGGCATATCTATATGGCACAAGGCAGCAATGGACAGAGATATCTGAGCTCTTCATGCACTTATACCAACACCAGCACCAACTGCACAACCACACAAGGGCAATGTGTGTGAGCTAGTGTACCCTGCTGAGAACAAATAATGCAGCTCTGTTGCTCCTAGAGCCAGTGCTAGCATGTGTGGAGCTAAGAGGGGTCTTTCAGCACGCTGCTACATGGATAATATGCTGATAAACTTATTTATGGAGAGGGCTGCTTACATCTATGCGTTCTGGTTTGGCCCAGTTGTACAAGACTAGTTTGAAGGCATATGTGAGGACACAGTTGCACACAGTTTACTGTGTGTAAACTAGCCTCTCTTCTCAACAGTGACATGCTACCTCTTACTATTTCCCTTCACACTGGAAAAATAGGAAGCTGTTTCCTTTCCCTTGAGTAGCCTTTGATGCTGTCTATAATTTGCAGCTTGACACACATTTTTATTACAGCGCAAATCCGATGGTCTGTTTGCTTTCTCTCCCTGGCTCCAAGATTAAAAATCTACAGAATTATGCTCTGGGGAGCTAACAGTGTTATCTAGCAGGCTGGACAAGGAGAAAATCATGTGAATTTGGGACTATGTTCTCACTTTAATGTATCACTGTTCATCTCTCCCACTCAGTTTTGATTGTGTGGACCGAACCCTGCTATCAGTTACACTGGCTAAAACTCTCCTTTGCTATCCATAGGATTGTATTCTGTGAAAAGCTACATTGCTGTAACTAGTCTGTCCACTCCATGGACCTGAATCTGAACCATTGCAGTCAGTGGAAACACTGTATCTGGCCTGAATAGATACCAAAGTCAGGCTACTGAAAGCAGCACCTGGATTTGTGGTAGGCATCTACAGCCATTTCTCCTGTAGACCTTGAGAAATTTATCAAAGAGCTGTATATGTTTGCTTGTGGCATTTCGATTAAGAATGCGTATCCCAGTTATATGTGTGCACAGATCAGGGAAATTATTTGCCAAATGATGAGAGTGAGAGATGAACGAAGCAGTGGCAGGGGAGAATCAGTGCAAATTCAGCACCATACAAATAAAATCAATAACTGTGGTACAGCAACCAGCAGGGTAGCTGGCGTCAGGACCTGAAATCAGTTTCCAACACAGGGAATTCAGGTCAGTTTTTATCATTCATCCATGTGTCAGTTTGAAATTTTCCTATTTAGGGGTAAAGAAATTGATTCTCATGGCTGCTGTACAAATCTGACAAGAACTGCAGAGGCTGGGGAGCTGGTTAGCACCCCTGTTGTGTTGAGTGCCAAGTGTTAGAAGAAATGAAGATGGCAATAACACTACGGTTAAGTTGTTTGGTGCCACAAATTGAAGGCAGGCTTGAACTGGTCTAGGTTACCAATAGATGGCATGACAGTGTTCTTTTTTAATTAAGCTTGTTGGATTTTTTACTATCTAGTAATGAGATGCAGCTCTAATTTATTTCCATAGTGAAATGCTGTGAGAAAGGGGAATCCCTGCACAGCAGTTCCGCTATAAACAGTAGTGGAAGTGAAGTGGGGGCAACCTGGTGTGTCCCCTTTGGGAGTTGGGGGTGCAAAATTAGCTGCTGCTGCAGCTGATAGTTGGCTGTGCTGCTGCCGTGGGCAGTGAGGCAACTGGTGCTGCCCCAGGCACCTCTGGCACTCAGGGTGCAGAGCTGCCCTGTTGCACCTCTGACTATAAACCAGGGGCCAGCTTTTCAGAGGCTGCAAGTTAACATAGCTTAATTGATTTCAAAGCAGCTGTGCCCTTTACATCAGCTCAGGATTTTGCCCTCAATGCTCCCTCCATATCAAGCGTGCGCTAATTCTAAAGGGAGTGCGCAACAGTTGTGGTTTAACACAAGGACAGATGTAGGGAGAAGAGCCAAGAGAACTGTAAGGCCTGACTGCAGCATATGAAACATGGTTAAGTAGGCTTAAGTTCTAAGCTTATACAGAGGCTGCGCATTTCCATAAACTCATTCTTGTGGCAAACATGGGATTGTGACTATGATGCTTAACTCTCTCTGGGATTTACTGCTGCGCTGGGGATATTTTTCTTGTTGATCCATGACTGCTGTTGTGGTCCAACCGCTATCCGAATGTGAACAAGTGTAGGTGTTGCGATACGACTCAATTGCCAAGAACATTAAAAATGAGGCAATGTGTTCTACAAGCTGAGGCCAGAAAAAGGCTCAGGAAAAATAAATGTAAATAAAATAAGGGAAATAAATGGAGGGAATGTGTCTGAAAATAAAAACAGCACTGTGTTTTTAGAGAAAACACAGAGTTAGTACCAGGCAAGAGGGCAGCAGAGAGTTATGGAAAGAAAGCAAGATGGGGAGGGGGGTAGAAAATACAGGGTCAGGCTGATGGGGTCAGTGGTATTTTACTGCTGCTAGGAATTACTGCGGGTGCATGTTGTAAAAAACGTACTTCTTAGTGATGGATGAAAGAGCAATGTGTCTGGAGGCAAATACTGTGATTGCAGTAGTCTTTATGGAAGTGTTATTACAAAGGCTATTTACAATGATTTGTAATAGTCAGTTAGATGTTTAATGTGTCCATTAATTAGTTTCAACACAGGCAGGACTTGTAAAATTCAAATCAGCACATACCTACTTTCCAGTTTAAGAGATTAAAGTGAAAAACTGATATTTACGTGCTGTATTGATCTCCTCCACTCCCCAGCTTTTAGGAGGTAAACTTTCTTGGGGGTGGAAATTAGAATTTGAGGGCTTAAAAGCTGTGATCCCTACAGAAAACCACATATCATTAGATATTAGGATTTAGACTAGGGATCAAATTGGTCACCTGAGCAATTCTTTATGGCCTAAAACATTCACCGGAAATGAGAAACAAACTAAAAGCAAGGGTGCCATCAAGCTACAAAGGTACAACACAAAGATACTGGCCCTTGTAATTTCCCTTCAGAGGCACACACTAAGATCTCAAGACAAATCAAAGTGGAAGGCAAAAACAGAGGCATTGGCATAACTAGGTTTAATCCAGTTTAAGGAAGAGGAATAGCAAGTGGCTGGGAGTATAATTCTGCTTAAAACTCAATTTATTAAATTTAAGATTTAAATGATAAAATTGCAGACTCGAGACCAAAGTCTGCAATTAATGTGCATGATTTGGGGTGGGTAGCAGCCACCAGCTTCTTGAAGAAAGCTGTCTCACATGCACTATCAACAACCGCATGGGATACTACACCTTAAGCTGAATGGCCCCTGCCTCAGTTCATGGTGTCACACCACATGCGAGTCCCTCTAGTCTCCAGATTCTGTACCTCTGTTGCACGTATGGTGGTACCTAGCTGCATGGGTAACACCAGAGGTTGGCAGTGTATGGCATGGCCAGTGGAGCCACTGGATCTTTTTGGCCCATAGAGATGCTGAGGTTGGGCAGCTGGAAGTGGTGCCCCAGTTGCTGTCAGTTCTCTTTGCTCCCCACCTCCTGCCCTCTCCCCTCCTCAAGGCTCCCACATGAGTGCAGCTTGCAGCCAAAGCAGAGCTATGCTGGGGCCAGGCTGGGTAGGGTTGGGGGAGAGGGTGGGGAGAAGTGGCAGCAGTGCACAAGCAAGTTCTAGCTCCTTGGCAGTCCCTCTTATGGCCTCCCTGGATACCTAACACATACCTCAGCTCCTTCTTTAGATCTGGCACCACTGCAGCTGCTATGTGTGTGCCAGCTCTGCTTGCTCCTCACAATCCTGCCCACTCAGCATTCCTAGCTGCTAGTGCTGCAACCCCAAAAGGCAAATCACTGCCTATGACCCCCAGACTTCCTGACTGTATAAACCACTCTTTATAGGGTTGCTGTCAAGAAAACCTTCTCACAGCACTCGTGCTTACCAGAAGAGCCTATTCTGATGGTAGCATGTTGCATAGCCGTGAGGGGTGAAGAACGCTCGGATCCCTGTGTAAGAGTTATCCTCGAGAATGATGTATGTAAACAGAACTCTGTTGACATACGTGATCAGGATGGCGATATTACCGGATGGATAACTGAGGGAACAGTTAAGGAACAAACAGCATCTTGAAAGTATACTTTCCACAAAATAAACACTTCACAAAAAACCTGGAGGCAGGAGGATAGATTTCTGCCACATACCAGCGGCCAGACCCCTTGGCTGTTGTAGGTCAACAGTTCTAGTGAAGGTATTCTTGGCCTCTTGTGGGCTGAGATCGAGTGTAGGAAGGATCTGAAGTCCCGGATTAAAGAGTCTGGGTTGGAGGATGCTTGCCTGGAGCATCTGGGGGCATCCGAACCCGAAGACCTCTGGGCTTGGGTCTACATGTAGGATGCCTGCCAATGGATTTGGGAGTACTGAAGTCCCAAGGTGAAGGGTCTGGGATGGGGGATGCTCACCAGTTGTAGTGTCATACATGGTATTTAGAATGATTGAGTTCTGCCTGCTCAGTCAATATGGTTTTTGGAACGATTGAGTTGTGCTCAACTGATACCATGGTATTGATTTGGCTAATTTGATCTGGAATATGAATTATATTATAAAAAAAATTGAGATGTGATTTATCTGTTAGCACAAGAGAAAATTCCCATCCAAAAATTCTCTGGGTGAGTTGCTAAAGTGATTTGCTGTTAAGTTTGTCACACTGTGCAACACATATTTGCTGGATACTAAACCTGACCTGTCCCATCTGGAAAAAGAAGAGAGAATATCTGCCCATCAGGATAATATCTTCTTACAGCTTCCCTGGCATGACAATTCTGTAGGAATGAAACAAACATAGAAAAGGTGCATGATGGGGGATGAGGACATATTAACTTATGTCCAGTTTTAGCACGCATCTAGTGTGTCAGTGGCTGTGTGCAGTGCTAGCACCCCACTAAGAATTGGTGACAGTGTGACAAGGATGTTTTGATTTGCGAAGAATGTCTCCTCCAATATTTCCTGAGCCCTAATTTGGGACCAAAATCACTTGATCCACTAATAGAAACCCTTATGTTTTACCCTATTTCTTTGTTTTGTCTTTAAATAAGTTTCTGACGACAGAGAAAACACCATCTTCAAATTCTATGTTTTACATGGTTCATGGACAAAGCTCAGTTCTCTTTAATTTACATTACTGGCTTTTCCCCAGTGATAGACTTTGCCAAGAGGCTTTCTTTCCATCAGACATCTAAGTAATTTATCTGGCAGTGTACTGACAGATGATTGCAAAGAACATATAAACATTTCTTTACTAACAGGTTAGCTCCAAGCTGTACAAGGGGGCTGGTTTCAAATTCTTTCGAGAAGAAATGAATAGCATTGCTATTTGCTTCACATAAAAAAAATGCAGAACACTGCTTTGTTTGCAGAGTGGGGGAAGTTTACTTCTAGCATTTGAACATTATTAAAGTAAGAGCTTATTCTCTAATGCAAAAATGGGCCATCCTCACATTTCTCTGTCAAGATTAGAAGAGGTTCATCTTGGTAGCCTCTAGGCTTACACATTCCTTGTGCATAAAGTGACTGCCTCTGGCCATCGCAGTAGCACCAATTTATAACCTGAGGATGTAGATTTTGCCTCTGTAGAATAGCTAAAATTATTTCCTAGCTTTGAGGGAAGGGGAGGGAAAAGCGGTCCCTTTCATTTTTCTTTTTCTTTTTTTTTATGAGGCCAAAAGCCAGACAGGATTTGTAATCCATATATTTCAGGGTGAGAAGCAATATAATACATTTCTTGATCCTAAAGCAAACAAACACACAGCACTGATTGTGTGGTAAATTAGAGGTAATTCCCTTGTAAAGTTATGCTTATTGTAATGCTTGCTGCTTTGAGAAGCAGGAGGGAGTTCAATACAAGGGCTCAGAGTCTGCCATGATTGTTCACAAAGCTGTTGAACAGTTACGTGTTTTATGGGAATTCCTTTGGGGTGGGGTTATCAACACCAGACAGGACCATTCAGTACCTTGTTGGGTCAGGCCTGCCGAACAGGATCTTAATTGTTGCAGACTCCTAGTGGAGACTGAGACTACAATAGGACTGAGACTACTTGGAGAGCAAAGGGGCTACTCAGCATGAAGATTTGATGTAGCTGAGTAATGTAGAACAGTGGTTTTCAACCTTTTTCTTACTGGGACCCATTTGTAAAGGTTCATGTCCTGTCCTGACCCACACCCCCTGGCCCTGCTGGTGCACGACTCACAGTTCCTGGCCTCTCTGGGGCCATGCTGGTGTCCCTCAATCTCGATCCACAGCCCTGCTGGTGCCCCTAACTTCCAACACACAGCCCCTGTCCCCCCAGCCCTGCCGGTGCCCCTCACTCCTGACCTGCAGCTCTCTGCACCCCCAGCCCTGCCGGAGGACCCCCAGCTGCCCCCGTCCTGCTCAGGCTGGAGTGTAGTGGCTGCAGCAGCTCCGACTCATGCGGGCAGCAGCAAAGCAAGTCCAGCCCCTGGCACGGACTAGAGGGAGGAGGGGGGGAGGCTAGCACCCCTGCCCTGGGGTGGCCTGTGGCAGCCTGGTCACAGTCCCTTCTACCCCCTGAGCAGCATCTCCTGGCCACCCTGCCCCTGGGAGCACCCAGCCCAGCCTCACATCTCTCTCCTGCCCCCCTCCCCTGCCACTCTGCCCTGCCGCAGTCTTGGCGCTTTCCTGGGATCAGCATTTCTCAACCTGTGGCTCGTGACCCTCTGAAATTTTTTTGCGACCCACTTCTGGGTGGCGACACACAGGTTGAGAAACACTGATATAGGAGATGGGGGGGGATCATTTCAGGGATTGCGTGGAGGAGCAGGAGTGTGGGGTGAAGCAGGGGGTGAAGGAAGCCTCAGTCTCCCTATATATACACTACTGTCCGCTGTACAACTAATCCTTGGGTCCTGGCCAACAAATACATGTGAATAACAGTTATGCAAGTTCCATGAAAACAGTTGCAGCTGAGTCCAGAGGCACATTCTGGTGCAAATGAGCTGGTTACCTATTTCTCAGACATGTCTGCTCCTGAAGCACATGGCAAAGCCCTATTTGCCTCCAGTCAGACTAACCTGCTTTTCTCTTTCCAATACAGCTACTCCTTGTTTAACGTCGTAGTTATGTTCTTGAAACATGCAACTTTAAGCATAGATTCATAGAAGTAGGGTCAGAAGAGAGCTAAGCAGATCATCTAGTCCAACCCCCTGCCCTGGGCAGGAATGAATACAGGGCTCTTATGACCCCTACTAAAGTTAAGCTCAAATGACCCCAGCTAGGTAGTTATCAAGCCTCCTTTTAAAGACCCCCAAGGTAGGAGCTAGCACCACTTCCCTTGGAAGTTGGTTCCAGATCCTGACTGCCCTGACTGTGAAGTAGCGCCTCTTGATGTCTGGCCTGAACCTACTCTCAATCAACTTGTGGCCATTGTTCCTTGTTACTCTGGGAGGTGCTTGGGAGAACAGGGTCTCACCCAATCCCCTCTGGTCCCCCCCGGTAAGTTTATAGACGGCCACTAGATCTCCTCTCAGCTTTCTCTTGTGAAGGCTGAACAGGTTCAAGTCCCTTAGCTTCTCCTCATAGGGCCTACCCTGCTGCCCCCTGATCATGCAAGTGGCCCTCCTCTGGACCCTCTCAATGCTGGCCAGATCTCTCCTAAAGTTCGGCGCCCAGAACTGGATGCAGTACTCCAACTGCGGCCTGACCAGTGTCACATAGAGGGGAACTTTCAAGAAGGGAGTTCCCCAGCCTATAGATATGCTGCTGGTTCTTCCTGCCCAAGTGCAGCACCCTGCACTTGTCAATATTGAATCCCATCTTATTCACATTTTTCCACCCCTGTAACCTGTCCAGGTCCAGCTGTATCCTGTCCCTCCCTTCTGGTGTGCCCACCTTGCCCCAAATCTTGGTGTCGTCAGCAAATTTGAACAGGTTGCTTTTCACCCCCTCGTCCAAGTCGCTGATAAAGAAATTGAACGGTGCGAGCCCAAGGACTGAGCCCTGGGGGACTCCACTGCCCACATCCCTCCAGGTCGAATATGACCTGTCCACCACCACTCTCTGGGTGCGGCCCCCTAGCCAATTGGTGACCCATCTGACTGTAGGCATCAATGACACAGTCACCTATTTTTTTAATGAGAATGGGGTGGGAGACAGTGTAGAAGGCCTTCCTGAAGTCCAGAAAGACTACATCCACCACGACACCTGCATTCAATGATTTTGTGACCTGATCATAGAAGGCTATCAGGTTGGTCTGATAGGACCTGCCCTTAATGAACCCATGCTGGTTGCCCTTGAGCAACCTCCCCCTTGCTGGTCCCTCCCAGATATGCTCCTGGATAATTTTTTCAAAGAGCTTTCCCAGGACTGAAGTAAGACTAACGGGCCTATAGTTCCCTGGGTCCTCCCTCCTCTCTTTTTTGAGGATGGGGACCACATTGGCCTTCCAGTCTTCTGGCACCCGGCCAGAGCACCAAGAGTGCTTGTAAGGCCATGCCAGGGGCCCCATGATGACCCCTGCCAATTCTCTCAGCACCCTGGGGTGGAGAGCATCTGGACCTGCTGATTTGCACACATCCAGCCCTTCCAGAAGTCCCCTAACTTGGTCCTTAAATTGCAGAATGATGTTAAGTGAATCCAGTTACATCACAGTAGTTACGTACTAGCAGGTGGTGGCTAAAACAATGTTATAACTGAACCTTGTGTGACTTTAAACGAATATGTTCTCTGATAGATCAGCAATGTAATAATGAAACAATGTTAACTGGGACGCTGTTAAGTGAGGAGTACCTGTATTGGTCTTCCTTTGTGGCCGAGTTCCCTATCTGAGGCGAGTGCTTCCTTTGTTATTCTACTTTGACTGTAGGGGCTTTGGAGCTGGACCAGTGCTGGGCCTTTGTACAGCACCCAGAACAATGCAGTCCTGTTTTCTGTTGGGGCTTCCAGACACAAGGCAGAATACAAATTGAACGGTGATAACCCAAGGTGTCTGAGAAGTTCCTGAAATAGCCTGCATCCTCCAGGGATCTTTTATTTCAGAATCCATCTTTTGGGGGTTTAGATTTTGTCTGTAGGAAGGTTCCCTGTGTTAATTATAGGGATCCAGGAGGATCCACAGACACTTGGGGGCATGTCTATATTATCAAAGGACCATGGCAGAGAGTGCCACAGTGAAGCATGGGTCACCTGCTCCATCTGTGCTACACTTCAAAACAGACACAACAGAGCTTTTGGTCTTAAGGTTTATTATGAAAGAGAACCTGGTAGCATGGGCAGCTATATCACATCCTTGTGGGGTGTAGTATGCACAGGGTGTGTGTATTGTGCCTCATGGGGGCACTCTTTAGCATAATCCCCTGACAACACAGACATTACTCTTGCTGCACTCTCATTTTATGTGCCTAGCCATGGGACCAATCTCTGAACAGACAATGTGCCATAGATGTTTACTTCAAGTCAGAAATTGAGGGGATGGAATAGTTGTGCTAGCTCTCAGAGCCAGAGTCTCTCTGAAACAGAGAAGTCTGGCATTATCCCTTTGTTGTTAGAGTAAATACTTTTGTGTGTCAGCCACATTTTTCCGAGTCCCAACAAGATTTTCTGTCATCTGTTTTACTATATTATTCACAGCTGTTCTAAAAGATGCTGCTGAATGCACAAAATCCTGGGGGCATTCAGGCTCCTTACCTATCTGGAGCTATTACATTGGGCAGAGAAGCATTTGGGATGCAGATGGCTGGATTATGCAATTAAACCTGATCCTGCAAAAAGACCCACGTAAGATGACCTTCTTTTCCATGGCTACTGAAACCATAGGGATTCCATACAGATTGACCAGTTCCCAAATCCTTTAATTCACCAAAGTACTTAAGCATATGCTTAAATTCCATCCTGTTCAGCTGTATTTAAGCATTGACTTAATGTGCCCACTGACATATACTTACATGTTTTGCTTGATCAAGGCCTTATAGGTAGATGTTAATTGTCATCTAATTGCATCAGACTGGATCTGCAAGGGTTTCATATACATAAGCAGATTCTGCACATACCCAGAATGTATCCTGTGTACATCAGCTTACCTACATACATAGTCTGATCAGCAATTGCATCGATCGTTATCACAAACCTTTAAGTGTTCTGCTCTGATCTCAGTGTCTAGCTCTAGCACATCTTCTGGAGCTGTAGACTGCTTTCGACTATGTTTGCCACCAACAGCACTTATATCTTTTTGGTCCGCTAATGCAAATGAGATTTTGGTCCCTGAAACAATTTTAGAATAGTGCTGGTCAGGAACTTCAGAGCAACTCTTATTGCTTAAAGCCAGAATCTTCCCCTTAATCCCATCAGTGCCAAAGAGCCTTTCTACTCTGTTTGAGGACAAACCAATAATGAGAAAAAATAGCTAAAGAACTGGAAAATTTCCCAACAGCAAGATTTGTGAAATTTTGGGATGGTTTCTGCAAGTGTAAGAAGAGCAAATGCTTCATTGTTTCAGATAGTTAAATTGGGCTGGACAATATGCTAGAAAAACATTTTGTAGGGTACAATCTGTCCAAATCAGATTTGACTTTATCTATCTTTTCCATCCCAATTTTCTATATCAAAATACAATGGCTAAAATGATACTATGGTAACAGTACATACAGGCAGCAAACTTCATATACCGCTGAAATATTTCTCTGTATATCTCAAAACCTCTGTCTCGCAACCTAAGGACAAAACAAGTTTTAGTTAAAAATGAAATAAAAGGTTTATACTTTTGCTTGTGATGCCATCTGAACAACTTTAGGAGAACATGTAATGTTACATCAGAACATTCTTCTAGCATTGCTATGGGCATATGCAGATAAATTAGTAACTATCAAGTAAAATGATATGGGGCTTTACTATATAAATGGTGCTTCACAGTAGCTTCCTGTAGGCATGCTTTTGTTCTCTGGCACAAGAAAGCTAAC
>NW_005842599.1:854346-860596 GCF_000455745.1 Alligator sinensis | reverse complement strand
AAAGAGGACTAGGATTCCAGATTCACCTGTTGAGGGGTAAGAGGACACACACAGAGGCAGTTATTGCAGAACAGCTGATGCATAGTAAATCCCTACCCCTTTTCATTTCGTGGTAACTAATTTGTCTGCATATGCCTTAGATTGCTTACCCTTGTGCAATTTAAGTAGCTACACTCTTCCTACTTAAAGTCTCCCTTGTCGTTTCAACCAAATACAACGTATTCCTGTCCTAAACTGAATTTCACCCTGACAGTCTGTGCAGAGAGTCAGCACAGGAACTATGCACTACCCATATTATTCTACTATGGAAACACTTAAAGGCCCTGCTTATGGCCTGGAGTCGCACTGGTCTGTGCCAAGCACAAGCACAGAACACAGAGATGGCCGCTGCCTCACAACAAACAAGCACCTCCTTGTGAACCCTGTTACAAGGTCTGAAAGGAGACCTAAGTGGCCTATAAGCCCTATGCTAGGTCTCTACACAGCTGTAATGTTTGCAGATGACTGCAGCTCCCAAGTAGAGTTTCACTGAGGTCAGAAGAGAGCTCCGTGTGAGTGCAGTACTTTGCCTGAATGCTGCTTGTTGGGCTGGGCCTCAGGTAGGGCTGTTGAATGGTGATCTATTAAGTTATCTGGCAGTTGAATGGTGATCTATTAAATTGTCTGGCATGTCAGGGCAAGGCACGTTTCAGTAGGTGCTGGAAGAAGCAATTCCTTAGCGACATCTGAACATTACTTTGTAGAGAAATTTGAGATCCTTTGGAGAGAAAAGCAGTTCATGGGTAGGCAACCCGCAGCACAGGTGCCAAAGCCTGGCATGCAAAGGCATTTTGCTTGGCACATGCACTTCAGGGTGGATGGTGGGGAAGGGGCCAGGGTTGCGCTACCACAACAAGGATTGGGCCCCTTGTGGCTCCCCCACCGTCCACCCCTGGCATGCCAACTTCTTACAAGTTGAAGTTGGCAGTGTTTTTGGCACTCTGCCTAAAAGCATTGCCGACTCCTGCATTAGTTAGTTAATGTCTAGTGAAGAGAAGATATGTTATATGGGCCACCCTTGAAGATGACTCCAGAGAAATGCTTTTCATGAATCTGTATGATAAGTACTTCGTGGTAGCTAATGGAAAGCTTGAGTGATGGGTGTTCACAAGTTTTCAACCTTTGTCTTCCACATCTCATTTGCAAATGACTGGTGGGGCTTGGTCACAATCTTTGGAAGAGAGTAATGGCTAGCCTGACTCAGGCTTGAGAGCTTTCTAGTCTCTAGCAACTCATCTACAGGGTAGCAGTAAATCCTGCATGCATGCAGGGGGTTGGGCTAGATCTCTCCTCTGACCCCATGATTCCATCTCAGACAACTGCCAGCACAGATGGAGGAAGGCAAGGAGGGAAAAGGGAATGGGAAACTGAAACAGCACTGTAAATGAGACAAGATTGAGAATAAACTGAACAGTGCAACCTGCTGAATATTTGAGATGCCTAAACACAAATAATAGGCATCCAAGGACTGAAAAAGACAAACAAGAAGTATTAGTATACAACTACAGCTGTCATCACCAGATTATGAAGACTTGTTGGGACAAAGTGTAGGCCTGGCATATTGGTATAGAAGAGTAGTAAGTGTTTGGTTGTGCATCAAGAATGTATATACTTGCCATGAAAAGGGGAGAGGCAAGCTTATTGATTGTCTAGATGAAAATAAAAGGTGTGTGGTAGTGGATGGAGGAACAGAGGTGATACCAGAATATTATAGCGTACAAAAAAGGGGTGAATGAGACTTTTAAAAAAGTGTAATTATCAGAAACATCTAAAGGATAGAACCTGGTGGTAATGGAGGACTTTGGGTTAAGGAAGTCTCTGCTGGAAAGACAATACAGCAGAACACAGTTACTCCATCATGTTCCTGCAACTCTTGGAGACAACTTTTTGTTTCAGAAGCAGGAAGAAGTTAATGGGGAAGGTTGATAATTTTTTTTAGTAAGTTTTGGCTATTTGTGGTAGAACTGATTCTAAAGGTGGAAGGTCAATTGGATAAAAGTGATCATGAAATTACAGAATTAACACCTTCCTTTTCTTAGTATGGTAAGAGCAGCATTATGCAGATAATGGACTTCCAACAAACTCCAGGAACTGGTAGGTAGGATTGTCTGGGAAGAAAGTCATAATAATAAAAGAAGTGCAGATGAGCTGGCAGTTACTGAAAGACAGTTTGTCACTGTGTATTGAATACAATCTTAATGCAAAGAAAAGCTGGGAAAACTTGTGAGGCCATTAGAGCTGCATCAGGAGCCTTTCAATGACGAGACATTCCAAAAGGAATCATACAATAAGTAGAAACCAGGGCACATAATTTAGGATGATTATATATAAAGAAATAGCAGAAACCTGTGCAGATGAAATCAGAAAGGCTGAGGTGCAAACTGGTTGTCAGATAATAGGGGATATAAAACAAGAAACAGCTCTATGAATACAGGAAAAATAAGAGAGAATATGAAGGGACAGGCCCACTACTAAATGGGAAAGAAGAGGAAGTAATGAATGATGCAGAAGAGCCCGGTGTATTTGATGTTGCCTTCAGCCTTCAAAAAGGAGAAATTGTGACTAGCTATTTAATTAAATTCATTTTAACAAGGACCTAGAAAAGCAGGTTAAGGAATATTTAGATGAGATAGACTGTGTTCAAGTCAGCAGGGCCTGATAAAATTCACCCTCTAATACTTAAAAGAACTAGCTGAAACAATTTCTGAACCATTAGCAATTATCTCTGAGAACTCATAGTGGATGGGGATGGCCCCAGAGGATGGGAGAAGAGCAAACATAGTGCCTAATTTTATAAACGGAGGAATCAAAGAGTTATAGACCATTCAGCCTAACTTTAATCCCCAGAAAGATTTTGGAACATACAAGTAAACAATCAGTTTGCAAGTCCCTAGGAGATAAAGTGATACCATCAGCCAACACTGATTTGACACGATTTGTTCTGGACAAATTTATCTCATTTCCTTTTTAACAGGATAATTGGCCTGGTAGTTAAGGGGAAGCAGTAGATGTGACATGAATGGACCACAAACTAAATCTGAGTCAATCACAATGCGATGCTGTTGCAAAAAAAGCCAAATCTCACTTTGAGATGTGTTACAAAGAGGCCTCGTTCGGGATACTGTTTCCAGTTTTAGGTACCACACTTAAAGAAGGATGTGGATAAACTGGTGAGAATCCAGAGGAAAGCAACAAGAATGATCAGAGGACTAGAGAACATGACCTATATGAAGTAAACTTGAAGGAACTGGTTTTAATCTAAAAAAGAAAGGGACATAACAGTCTTCCAATATGTAAAACGTGTTATAAAAGGGATGGCAATCAATCATTTCCCATAGTCGCTAGGGGAAGGAAAAGGAGATATCAGTTAATTTTGGAGCAAAGATGAGTCAAGCTGGATAGTAGGAAAAGATGTCTAATGGTTAATGTAGTGAAACACTAGAACGGCCATCTAGGGAGGTGACAGAATCTCTTTCACTGGGAGTTTTTAAGAACCAGTTAGACAAGCATTTCAGGGGTGGTCTAGCTACTCCACCTTGGCGCAGGGGTTTTGACTAGATGATCTCTTGTGTTTCCTTTTAAGCCTACATTTCTAGGAACAGAAGTTTCTCCATAGTGCCTGGGAGGGGTAATCCTATAGCCTGTGAGGGGTGCACCGAGCATTCCCAGAGGGGCGATCCCATAATGCTTGAGAGGGGAAATCCTACAGTGCCTGTGGGGGGTGCACACACATGTCTGGAGGGGCGATCCCATAGTTCATGAGAGAGGCACTATGCACCTTTGAGGGATGCACTGAGCATGCCTGGAGGGGTGACCCCATAGAGCGCATTAAGGGCAAACCAGGGCTTGGGGACTGGGGCTGATGAGCACCCCTGAACTTTCACTATGCATTTTCTACTTCGGGAACAGCTTTGTATGTTTTGAAAAAGTATTTTATCTAACCAAGGGCATAGAGTAGGTTGTTTAGGCTGGGGGAGATCGCTTGTTGCTTAGTTGTTTAATTGCTGGCCTCGCTAGAAGGAAAAGCTGTATCAACAAAGTCCCGGGGAAGGAAGGGGGGTTACTTGGGGGGGAGCTGGAAGGGGGGTTACTTGCTGGGCTTGCTACACATTTCATCACATCAGCAAGTTTAACCTGTTACGTAGCTATATAAGGCAGACACCCACTGGGGTGTGGGTGCTTGCTTTGCGAATGATTGCTAAGCACCATTTTTTGCGCAGAAATAAAGATTAAGTTGGATCCTCCACCCCTGTATGTTTATTGGCACAAGCGCACCGGGCACGAACTTACTGTCCTTTGGGGACAACAGTTTCTGGCAACCCAGATGGGACCCTAGCTGACTGCCTTGCCTGGTCCACCTCTTTGTCTCCGGCAACAACTGTGGACAGCGCGAGGGCCAGGCGCCACCGACCTTATTCATCGGAGGTCTGACCGTCTCCTGGTTGCCTGACGGAGTCGGGGAGGGGCACAACGCTCGAAGGACCAACTTAATCAGATAAAACAAAAAAAGTTTCAACACACTAATAAATACTTCTTTCCATATTTTAAACAAGTTAAAAAAAAGACGGCTTTAAAAGTTTCGACCATATAGACGCCCTAGACGAGTGAGATCGGGTGGCAGCCCCATAAACTCCCTTTAATCAGTTTAATTCTAAGGCTAAGCGACAATCGCCGTCCAATAGTTAGATAATAAAAAATAACCAGTCTAAAATTCCACCCTACAGTCCCTTAAGATACATTTTAAAAAATTAGCCAAAATTTAAAAATAACCCTATAAAAAAACAACAAATAATTCAATATTACAATACATGTTAGCCACAATACCAGCTTAAAAATAATACAGCCTGGCCAAAAAATGGGGCTTTAAATTATAACACAATCTTACAGTTACAGTTGTTTTATAGGCGCCAAAAAAAAATAAAATAATATGCTTTATCTAAAAACATATATAACTTTATATAAAGAGAAAGTTACACAAAAGTTATATAAAATATTTTAAAAAAATAAGATAATAGCTTTACAAAGAGTCACCACAATATGTCCAAAAAAGCCAAAAAAAAAAGACATACAGTTGCTAATTGCTCCCATGGCCCCCCCCGTCCCATTCTGTGAACCATGCGTCACCACAAAAAACTTTCACTACACCTATAACGGCTTGTCAGAGACTCCCGGCTGGCTCGTCCAGTCCGTCGTCCCCCACCTCCCCTGACAGCCTTGGGTTGCCGTCCCCGGGTTCGACAGATACAGATAATAACAATTTAATAATAAAAAAAGACTATAAAAAATAAAATGTTTAGCCCTGTGACAAGTCGCTTACGATCAGGGGCCCAACCAATAATTCAAGCCCCTTTGCGACAAGCGGTGGGTCCTAAAAATAAACCAGTTTTTGTCCATGTGCCATTCAACACAAGAAACTTAATAAATTAAAAACAGTCTGTGGGCCAATATCGCCAAAATCCAAAGACAATAACACAGTTGTTCTCTACTATTTGCCTCACCCACCAACCAAACTAAATAAATATTCAGGCCTTACTGGCCGCTCTTCTGACTCCAAAAAAAAAGAGGTTGGTCCTAAAAAAAATACACACAATAACACAACAGCGTCACCCAGCCGGTGATATAAATAAACTTTGCCCTAAAAAAAATCAAAACTGGGATCCCAACGCCCAAGGGGGCCAAAAAAAATTAAAGCTATATCAAGAGTTTGTGCTGGCTGCTCTCCAAGAGGCTATCCCCAAACAAAAAAATTGATCTAAATTATATAAAATACGACAGGGTCCAAAAAAAAATCCATCCAGTTTTTATAAGAGGTTATACAAGACAGCCAGACAATAAACAGATTTAAATCCAGAGCTGCCAAAAAATGCCAAAATGTTTAACACACTGTTTATAAAACAGTCAGCCCCAGATATTAAAAAAAACTACAAAAAACTAAAAAAACAACTAAAATAAACATCAGCCAAATAATTAAAATTGCTTATAAAATATACTCCAACAAAAATCAAAATAAAAAAAAATAAAAAAATAAAAAAATTAAAACACAGGCGTCGTTACAAACATCATTGTTAGCCGCGACAATTATAGATCAAAAAAGTCAAAAACAAGACAAAAAAAATAAAAAACATAGAGGAGGCGTGGACTATGCTCTAAAAGACTAAGGCCAGGGTCCCAAGCTGGGACCTAATCAATATACTATTTACAAACAAAAAAA
>NW_005842599.1:853019-853522 GCF_000455745.1 Alligator sinensis | reverse complement strand
AAGATGCCTTCTTTTGCATCCCACTTGAAAGAGACAGCCAAAAGATTTTTGCATTCGAGTGGGAAGACCCGAATACTAGGAGAAAAACCCAATTGTGCTGGACAGTTTTGCCTCAGGGTTTTAAGAACAGTCCCACTATTTTCAGCACTGCCTTAAGTACCGACCTTCAGAAGTGGGACAAAGGGACATCAGGAACCCTGTTACAGTATGTGGACGATTTGTTGATTGCAGCAAAAATGAGGGAAGAGTGCCACCTGCTGACCGTAAGTTTACTAAACTTCCTGGGACAGGTTGGCTACTGGGTATCTCGGAAGAAAGCCCAGATAAAGGAAAAAAGGGTACGATACTTGGGGTTTGACATCTCACAAGGCCAGAGGATGTTGGGCCCTGAGAGAAAAGAGGCCATCTGTTGGATGGCAGTCCCAAAGACCAAGAGACAGTTGCAAGGCTTTTTAGGTATGGCAGGATTCTGCCGGATCTGGATCCCCAATTTTGGACTAATA